>NW_027531995.1:1222956-1328057 GCF_008692635.1 Crocuta crocuta
ACCCTGGACTGACGGCCTTGGGATGAGAGTACATCATGTGCCTTGGGGATCATTGGATGAATATGGGATTGTTTGAAGAGATGATGGGAATTTGAAAATTTAAAACCTATGTATATATGGTGGCATATTATCAATGCCTTTATCAATCTTCAATGCAGTATTTAACACTGACAAGAGATCATTGTATTCTATTTGGATTTCGTACCATGAATGAGATTTTAAATTTTCTTAAAAGTTCCCACATGGTAAGGGCAGGCCTGATGAATTCAAGTAAAACGAAGTAGTGCTGAAAATAACATAAAAATAAAAAAACAAACTAAAATTCTGCTAAAGTTTGGCTTTCCCACCTAACCCAGATTTATTGGCAAACTGACAGGGTATTCTTTCCTAGACAATGAGAATAGCTAGAAGTTGTTTAGATGGTTTAAATAGAAAAGGGACTAGTGGTTAGTGCTGCCTGATTCCCCAAAGAAAAGTAATTTTGAGCGTAAAGTTATCCCCTGGTTTTTCATGTACATGTCTGCAGTTGACTCAAATATCTATTTAACATTTTAGTAATTCTGTTACAGTAGTTATTTAAAATAATATATATATACATATATATATATAATTTGTTAACTTAAATGGTGGTTTTTTCCTCCTATTATGTTTCATAAATAAAGTTTCACTTTCTTACATGCATCTTCAACATCAGTGTTTTCATTGTTAGAGCCATGCTGAGTCATTTACTAGTGTTACAGAGCACATCATCTTATTGTTTCCAAGCTGAGTTCCAACATGATATTCTAACTGGAAACCACATCCTAAGCTCTAAGAACCTATTTACAAAACATCAAGAAATTGTTTTTGTTGTTTTGTTTTTCCATTCTCTCTCTGCTATATATTTGTGATGTTTTTAACATACCTACTTATTGTGTTGCTGTTAGTGTGCTCTTCACAGGTTTTATTATAGACTCAACATGACATGTGGTGAAAAACACAAACTCTGGAGCCAGTCAGCCTAGGTTCGAATTTTAGCTCCATCAAGTGCATCTGTGACCTTGGCCTCATTCATCTATTTAGTTTTTCTTTGCAGTTAATGATAGTACCATCCTCCTAGAGTGGCTTTGAGAATTCAAGGAGTTATTCCAAATGAAAACAACTATATGTGTCTGATAACTGAGAATAAGCATTTGACAAATTAATATAAGCATTTGGTAATAATACTACTCTACACACACACACACACACACACACACACACATACACACACGAGTCTTAGCCTTCTACTATTTGCATTTGTGAGATCATATTCCCAGAAGTAACTTTTAGAATCATTAAAGATGGAAGTAGCCTGTCAGGTAGCTTCTGTTAAGCTCAAACTACAGAAATTATTTTAAATTTTTTTTACATTAATATGTCTTCTTTAAATGATACTTTTGCTCTAGGTAAAAATTATCATATACTGAAATGATTTAAAAATAACTTTATTGATATATAATTCATATACTATATATTTCACAGTTTTAAAGTATATAATTCAGCTTTTGTATACTCACACATTTGTAATTACTACCACTGTGTAATATCAGAGTGTTTTAATTACCCCAAGGGGATACCCCTACTCTTAAATTTTTTTTTTTCATCTTTATTTTATTTTTTGAGACAGAGCAGGGCTCAAGTGGGGGAGAAGCAGAGAGACAGGTAGACGCAGAATCTGAAGCAGGCTCCAGGCTCTGAGATGTCAGCACAGAGATTGACGCGGAATTCGAACTCATGAGCTGTGAGATCGTGACCTGAGCCAAAGATGCTTAACTGACTGAACCACCCAGGTGCCCCAGGGGAACACTTTGCAGTTGTTTTCTGAGTTCTCCCTCCAGCCTTAGCAAGCACTCATCTACTTATACTGTGGTTGTATAGATTTGCCCCTTCTGGACACTTCATATAAGTGGAATCATAACAGTATTTACTCTATTATTACTGGCTTCTTTCACTCCAGCATCTTTTTAAGGTTCCTGATAATGTTGCATGTGTCAGAACTTCATTCCTTTTTATAGCTAAATAAAATTCCATTGCACAGGCACACTAAATTTTATTTATCTTTTCTTCAGTTGATAGCGACTTGGACTATTTCTATTTTTTTTTCTTTGCCTATTATGAATAATGGTGCTGTGAACACTAGGTGTGGAGGTTTTCATGTAGGCATTATGTTTCCAGGTCTCGGGATTACTGGATCCTATGACAACTCTGTATTAGACTTTTCAGGAAACGCCGGATTGTTTTCCAGGGTGAACCTCTCTGATCCTAACAAGATTCACCCATTTATTGCTCACTAAATGCTTCTTTGGTTAATTTCTAGAATTCTGAAAGAGTTCACACTGACAGTTGTTTGTGTTTTTGTTGCTCCAAGGATTGGAGACTTTTGTAGGTGTGTAGGCCTCCTTCCCCATTCCCAAAGTGTTTCTCTTATCCACTGAAACTGAAACTGTTGGCGTAGGGATGGCTTCGGCCTCTGGAGTGATTTCAGGTCTGAGAGCAGGACAAAGACTGTAGTGTCTCTGAACCTTCACACTACAAAAGAGAGAGAACAGCAACTGCCCAGGGGAGGCACAAGCAGAAGTGACCCCCGGGGGAGGGTCCCTTTTTATGTGGATTGATTGGTATTGCCAGCATATTCTCTGATTTTCCCCATGCATGTTCACATGATGTACTAGCTCTCATGCTGCCTCGCTTTTCATAAAATGGTATGTTACAGTCACTAGTAACAAGAATGGTACAGATCCACTAATTTTGAATTTCACGTTGGTATGATGTAGTTAATGTTTTAAAGGTATTTTTAGCTACTGCACTCATCTTTGGGTATATCACATTGGACCCTCTCTTCAATAGGTTTTCTTTCTTTGATTTATTTTTTTTAATTTAGAAAAAAATACTTTTGGTTAGCATTCCTTTAATCTGTCTTAGCAAGTTGGGTTGTCTGGCTTCTGGCTTCCATCCTTTCCAATAACTACAACTGAGTTGACTTCGAATGAAGAATAGAGCCAACCTGTTGAGAGAGCAGCTACCCGTTAGCATTTGCTTTAACAGCACACTTTCCAAAGCCACCCTTTGGAAACTTGTTTTTTTATTAATTTATTTTTAATTGACCGTGAGTTTTACACATCATTTATACCACTCCTCTAGACTTTGCTTCACAGAATTATGCTTCTTAATAAGAAGTGGTGCATGAGTCTAACAATCCCTTAATTTAGTTTTAATGTCTGTGGTTATCAGACTCTGCAATCAACCTGATGCTCAGGTGACACCCTGAGAATGAGTGGAAAAGTTCATCTAATGACTCATTTAGGAGACATACCACTCCTGTAACATCATCTTATTTGGCAATTCCTGGTTTTGGTGGTCCAGCTGGTAGATATATCTATCCTGGGGGATTTCTTTATTGTTACCACTTACAATGGATATTTGCCATCTGTGGCTTGTTTATAATTAGATTCAGCCATCCAAAATGTCAGTCCCCTGCTGACTCAACTCAGTGTGCCATTTTGTGTTGCTTGAAAGGTATCCTAGATCTGTTTTTTCTTCCCTTTATTTTTGATGAGACTTCATCAAGATCAGTATATATTATTAAAATTTAATTATTTGAGAGAAGAAATAGATATTCTTAATTTAATGCTAGTACATTAAAACAAATTGCAATAGGGATCGCTCCAGGTGGTATCATTTATACTCATGGCTTAATTACAATTTATATGCTAATAGCTCTCAGAGATAGAGCTTTAGCCCTGCTCTCTCCTTTGAGCTCCCACTATCTATACTTGACATCTCCATTTGGATGCATTAAAGGTACCTCAAATGCATGCCTGTGAAAAGCAGAGTTTCAGCTCATACCTGACTGTCTTTTAGTGTTTTCTCATAGTGAATGATACCACCATCTATACAGGTACGAGTCAGAGGTCTAGGATTCATTTTTGACAGATTCTCTTTCTGACCTCCATTATGTGATCCATTAGCAAGAACTGTTGATTTTATCTACTAAAACTGTCATCATTGTGGTTTTTTACTATCTCCATCGTTCCCTAGGCCTACCCAAACCTTAACAATAACCTCCTGTTTATTCCTTTAGCATTCACTCTCTCTCCAATCAATTATTCCCAGTAGTGCCAGTGATTGAAATATATTTAACATTGTTTTCTTTTAAATAGATAATAAAAAAAAAAAGTATAGACATAAAATACAAATGGTCAGACAATGCAGTGAACAGTAAGTTTCCTTCCTCCTTCTGCCAACCAGAGTCTTTTAGTTTCTGTCTTCAGAAGCACTCCATTTCTTACAGCTATATTATGTGCATTATAGCAAAGCATCTTCTTATTGGATAAGACTCAAGGCCTTACTTGACATACTCACCTGCCTATGTAAGTGCTCAACACTGTTAGTTCTCTTTCTTCCACCCACACTGCACTGTCATCCTGCTTTTACTTGTTGGCTCTGCCTTGCTTTTTCTAAACTCTTTACACACGCTATCCACATTTCTTCCCAGAAGATTCTTCTTCATTCTCTTCATTTAGCAATTCTGCGTACTCATCTTTAATATTCCAAGTTAAACGGTACTTACCTAGGGGAATTCTCATTGAACCCACAATCCAGATCAGGCCCCTGTGAAACAGGATCTTACATTCATTTAACCTTCAGAGCATTTATCACCATGTATTTTTTAAAAAATATTTAATGTTTTATTTATTTTTGAGACAGAGACAGACAGAGCATAAGCAGAGAGGAACATAGAGAGAAGGAGACACAGAATCTGAAACAGGCTCCAGTCTCTGAGCTGTTAGCACAGAGCCTAATGCAGGGCTTGAAATCACGAACTGTGAGATCATGACCTGAGCTGAAGTCGAACACTTAACCAACTGAGCCACCCAGGCACCCCATCACCATGTATTTTTATATTTAGTGATTGGTTAATTTCTTTCATGTTTACAAGACCGTATATACCATTAGGACTTGTGTTTTGCTGAACGTTGTTGTTCATTATTAGCACATGAGTGGTCAATAAGTATCTGAGAGGGCCATAGGTCACCCTTGGGACTAACCTCTCTTAAAGTTACCCAATTGTTTATTTCTATCTGCTGTTTTTTTTACACAGCCTGTCTTTCAGAACTCCCACCCTCTATGGGTTTCAGATATTTTACCTCGGCAACCCTCAAATAAACAGCGGTATTTTGGATAGTAAGAAAAGAGGGGAAAGTAAAAACTATGTGAACACAAGGGAAAGGGTGATTCTTGGGTTACACAGGTTACATTTGACCTACTCTGTCAGTCAGCATTATCATCAGCTTCTCTGTGGAAGATGGGATATTTCTGTTAGCAAAGTCTCCAAATATACCCGCTTCCAGCTCGTATGGCTTTTCAACTCCAAGATCCACAAGAGCAGAAACAGTGATCAGTCCTGCTCACTACCATGTCCCCACTACTTACTATCATGCCTGGCCAAGAGGCATGAAATAAATATTTGCTAGCTTGAAATTTAAATTGAATGAGGCTGCAATGTTTGACTTAGAAGTATTGTAGGAAAAAGAATAGTTATTCAGGGAGAATCTAGCACATGGAGATGCATAAAGAAGTGTTATTTGTGCTTCTAGTTTTGGCTCTGCTTTGGTTTAGTAAATGTAGTAGATTTCATCATAGCAGGGTGGGTTTGCCTTGAAAGTAAAATTGCCTTATAGTACAGAGGTTTTGTTAGTACAGCAAGTCAATCTCGTCATTTGACAAGGTTGCAGTTTATAAACTATGACACCAGAAGTGAAATAATAATTAAACAGAAAACATTATCCAAAATGGAGCAGGGTAAAAGAAAGAATAAAATCAAACTATTTTAAAGCATTGATTAGATCACTAGTTTGTGCCTAAGACTAGCTTTGAATGTATAGTATCTGAGTTGGTGTCTGTCTCTCTAAGGCACAAAGTGATTACTATTGTTAACATTTAAAATGAGAATACATTTTCCCCCAGTAGGTAGCTCCAGAGATATCCAGATTCTCATAATGGCCCTGATGAAAGGGTCAGTTATTGAGTGGGTTTTCAATTTACTTTGCGTCCTCCAGTTGTGAGAGGCATTTTCATTAAAGGTATTATTCCTTCTCTTGACTTCATTTGACTTTAGTGAGAGAGAATATTTGGAAGTAAAGGAATATAAATTTCTAAAAAATTAATATTTGTAAAATGATCTGAGGTGAGTTTTTATTTATTTTAAAGTTTATTTATTTATCTTGAGAGAGATAAAAAGACAGAGAGAGAGAGAGAGAGAGAGACTGAGTGGGGAAGGGGCAAGGAGAGAGGTAGGGAGAGAGAATCCCAGGCAGACTCCACACTGTCTGTGCAGAGTCCGATGTGGAGCTCAGACTCACGAACCATGAGATCATGACCTGGGCCAAAGCCAGATTCTTAACCTACTGAGCCATGCAGATGCCCCCCAAAAGTGAGTTTTTAAAATATGGATGGGATAGAACATTTCCATTTTTCTTTTAAAAAATATAATCCAGCAATTGTTGGAATTTTACTGGGAATGTCTTGTCAGTACTTTTAGGGTAGCCCATGGTGTCATGAATTTACTTCTAGAAGTTTTTCTAAAAAGTTATTTGTTTGTTTATTGGAGGCGGCGTGGAGAGAGAGTGGGAGAGGCAATCCCAAGCAGGCTCCACACTGTCTGCAGGGAGCCTGATATGGAGTCCAGACTTAACTGACTGAGCCACCCAGCCGCCCTATTTCTGGAAGTTTTGAATGGGTCAGTGCTGTGTGGTCTATTGTCATGGGTATTTACTCCACTTATTTAGCTTGGAAAAGGCCTAGGGAAATGGGAATCCTCAGGCACATATCAGAACAGTAAGTTACTTCCTAGTAGTTATATACATGATTATACAATGAATGTGTCACTTTTTTTTAATATCCATGCTTTTGCTTATTCCTCATTTGTATAATAGCAGTTTCTAATGATGGATTCTTTTTATGACATTGTGGGTTTTTAATTTGTAAACATTGTTTTGACTTTTTCGACCTCAAACATGTAAACATAAAATATTGATTGGAGCTCACAGAAAAGTTAAGAATTATGGTACTTCAGCTACTGAGTACCTATAATCTTGGGAAATATATATGTCTTTTAAAGTTAAAAAAAAAGTACACAAGTCTGCCATGTAGGCAGTAGTATAGGGAAGGTTATGTTTTGCTTTCAATCAGTAACAACAGAGATGTCACAATCTAAAAATAAAATCAGATTGATGAATTTCAATGACAACAATGAAAGTTTTGAGGCCAGCAGAGTTGTTCACCTAATTAAGGGCATTGCCTTCTCCTGTACTCAGGTACAGAATATTGTTCCATTTTAAGCCATTGAGGAAAAAGGGCTTTATATTTCAAATTGCAAGCTAATAAATGCTCTTTTTCTCATTAACACACATGACCTCTGTGATTTATGCTCTCATGCATACTGGCCCACTTTCTCAGTCTCTGTTAATGATGTTGAGAATCTCTGTCTAATGTGAATTATTTTCTAACCGAATTCCTGTGAATTCACAATAGTTACTGGAGTGATGTGTTTGTCCTGTTCAGGAAAGAAAAAAAATATCAAAATGAATCCAGCTTGCTGTGCTTTTTTGGATTTCTTCGACATGTGTCTGAAATGATTCCATTTATAGGAATTGTGCAGGAAGCTTTGTCCTGCTTCTGATACTAGAGATAATACATGAGTTTCTTATTTCAAATAATAAGCTATTTGCTGTTCAAATAACAATTAGTAGAGCTGGAATGAGAAAAGACAGATGAAGGATGACTGATAATTAAGTTTAGAGGGCTCTGTTCTATTTTATGTTCTCCTTAATTTATGGTGGATTCAATATTCTCATATTATTTTTCCCTCTTTGACACAGATGGCTATGGAATTTGGATTTAATTCCAAATCCACAATGTCCACAATGAAGTCCTAGAAAATTGTAATAATGTATTCCTAAATCTGCATAGTTAATGAACAGATTGAGTTAATTTTAAGATTTTTTAAGTCAGTGAAGAAGATAATTTAGAGAATAGAGTCTTAGCACAATATACAGCTTAGGGCAAGCTCATATGATAGCCTCTTTTCTTTCCCCATCATTTGACATGACCCTTGGGTTATCATTTTACTATAATTAACACAAGAAATGAATAGGCAAACAAAAAGCAGAATAGGACCTATCAATACAGAGAGCAAACTGTTGCTTGCCAGAGGGAAGTTGGGTGAAGGGTGGACAAATGGGTGAAGGGGAGTAGGAGGTATAGAAGATATAGTTAGGGAGTAAATAAGTTACGGGAATAAAAGGCACAACACAAGGGATATAGTCAATGACCGTAATAGCATTGTATAGTGACAAATGGTAGCTACACTTGTGGTGGCATAACACAGTGTCTAGTAAAGTTGAATCGCTGTGTTGTACATCTCTATATCTACTCAAAAAAACTATTTTAAAATAGATAAAATTATATTTTGAGGAAAGTATGGGAGGGAAAAGGTGGAGAGGTATGAGAGAATGAAGTTTTTATTCTTCATAGCATTTATTTCTAGTTAGCAAATTATATCTAAGACTTTAGCATTAAATATTAGTAATACAGGTATGGAATGTAGTGGGAATACCAGAAATAATTACTTCATGTTAGCTGTCCATCCTTGCTTCCTCCCAGTCCTAATCATGCCAGAATTTATGGATATTGCACAATGTAGAGACCACTGAATTAATAGTCAGAAGACCTGAGTTCTGGTCCTACTCTGCCACCAACTAAGCATATATTTTCAATTTAAAAAGGTGTCCTATTCCATGATTCTTATACTACTTTATTATTCAAGTTCTATATGATATGTCAGATATTTTCCTCTATTGTAAGCATGGTGGACAAGAAGAGACTATTGTTAGCATGTCTATCAATGGTATTAATTTTTGCTTTGGTTTCTCATTCAGCCATTTATCCAAGGAGCTTTAGAATTTACCCTTTTAGGTGAAAAATAGACCATTTTTCTTCTCAAGCAGCCAAATTATCTTAATAACTTGGAGAACAGCGTGGATTTCCATTAGCATAAATGAAGAGCCATATAGTTCTTTAGTTAAGGCAGATGGAAATGTTTTCAATTCTTATACCCTGTGACATTTGTGAGAAGTTCTGATATTTCCAAAATTGCAAAAAGCCATCTGGCCAAAATGCCTTGGCCCTGTGAATTTATTTAATCCTTGCCCTATTATATTTCTTAGCTTTTTCATTATTTGTGTTGCAAATTTTTATTAAATTTGTTCAACAGAACACATATTAAGTGAAGTATAGTATTTTTGAAAGGTACATAACTATAATTTTGAATTTCACCACTTTTCAGAACCCTGCAGGTTGTATGTGCAAGCAAAAAATATCTAGTATTGCCTCACCTGGGCTCAGGAAATACACGATCCTGTCCAAAAGGATCGTGTTAGCCTGGTCATTGCCACTTCATGTCATATGTATCTGCCTTTGCCAACCAAGTTTTTAAAGGGCAGTAGAGAGCAAGTGATAATGGACACAAACTAACACTTAACAAGGACAAATGAGCTAACACTTCATTCCAGTAGACACAGAGCTTTATTCTCTTAAATCTCTCTGTATCTCAGTCTGTCTCTCTCCCCCTCTTTCTCTTGCTCCAATTCTGATTGTACCTTTTTTCTTACCTCACTCTTTAGTCTCTTGTGTCTCAAATGTTAGGGATTTATTGGCTCTGTCTGCGTCTCTCCTCTTTCTTTTCTGCTCCCCCTAACCTTATTTCCCCACTCCTGCCCATTGTACTCCAAGAATACAACATAATTAGGAAATTGAATAAAATTGTAATGGTTTTCATAGATGAGACACTGTAGAAATAAAATTAGGGTTTCAGTTTTTAAAGAACTAGTGATGCCAACAGCACAAAGTGATCTTATCAGGGAAAGAATTATCCTACTTCCATCTCCCCAAGGGAATTGTGAGGTGAACCACATTTTCAGCAGGTGAATATATCTTTTTTTATTTTATTTTATTTTACAAATAGTTTATTGTCAAGTTGGTTTCCATATAACACCCAGTGCTCATCCCCACAAGTGCCCCCCTCCATGCCCATCTCCCCCCTCCCCCCCACACCCATCAGACCTCAGTTTGTTCTCAGCATTCAAGAGTCTCTCATGGTTTGCCTCTCTCCCTTTCCCCCACCAATCTTAATAGGTGTTTTCATCCCTAGCTCAAAATAGGTTTTTAATCCAGAGAAAGTATTTTTTTCTATTTTAGAAAATGGAGATGTACTGCTGTTTTTATTTTAAAGAGACATGTCTTCTGTTATAAAAAGAACTTTCTAGATAGGAGATATAATTAACCTGCGTATCAGGATCAGGTTAATTACTATCATCCAGAATTTTCCCAAAATATATCTGGAAGGTACTTAATTGCTACAACATCCCTTATCTCTCCTTCTTCCTACATAGGTTTCCCTACCATGTGTAATTCTCTCAACCATTGCAGAGAAGGTGCATATCTGGTCCATCTTTGTATATCCTGAAGCTCCTAATATTTTAATTTCTTTTTTTTTAAATGTTTTATTTATTTCTAGGAGAGAGAGAGAGAGACAGCATGAGCAGGGGAGGGTCAGAGAGAGAGGGAATGACAGACTCTGAAACAGGCTCCAGGCTCTGAGCTGGCAGTCAGCACAGAGCCCGACGCGGGGCTCGAACCCACGAACCGTGAGATCATGACCGAAACGAAAGTCGGACGCTTAACCGACTAAGCCACCCAGGCGCCCCTTAATTTCTTAATAAATACTTTTGGACAAAGAAATATCAACTAAGTCCAGCCTCTTGCCATTTATTTATTTTATTACCTGTTCAGAGAATCATTGAGAATTTTTGCTTTTGGGTAAGGGTGCCACTGAGATTCCTGGAGAAGTAAAACTGTGTCTTCATTTAGTCTTTTTTGTTAGCTCATATCCAGTAATGTTTCTTTACTGTACAATGTAGACGGGCAAAGATAAAAATTTCAGGTTTATCCTTGCTTTATCTGTTGCTAAAATACTTGATACCAAATGAACATAGTATTTATTTGTTTGCTCATTTAGTCTCACAGTCGCCAAAAAGACTTACTTAAAGGGTTAAGTAGAGAAATTTTTTTACAAAATCATGTTAACTGAAAAATACTTAGCAATGTTTTTTCCTGCTGTATTTGTGGTATTTGAATGTATTATAATGTTCAGTAAATTTTCTTCCTAGAATATCTATGCAAGCAGGTCTCTTTTGCCTTAAAGGGTTTTACAAGGAAGTTATATTATTTGAAGATGCACAAATCATAAGCTATTTCAGGCAAGTGACCATGAAATTTCTGGCATTCTTCATTGGCAAAGCAACTCACTATACTTTTCAGTTTGTAAGAATGGAATATGACTTGAGATGAATTAAAATAAGAGGTGTACATGTTGAGAGAACCTTATCTCTAATCTTTTTTAGCTGTGTTCTTTTTTCACAGGACTGTTTTCCTTTACTGTAAGTCATTTTTCAGGGTGGTATCTATAAATTACACATAACTTGAAACAAGTTATGCCATTTGTTTTTTGTTTTTGGATGGTTATTAAAATTTAAGATGGGTTAAGCAGTTAAATAAGAAACAATGAATTATATTGGCTGTGTTATAAAAATAGCTACCACAACTACACAGAGAAGCACACTGTTTCCTTCTTACTTTGGCCTGGTGGCCCCAGGAGTTAATGTAAGACACAAAGTGCTAGTGCTGGAGGGATGTCCAGTCATTGGACTGATTGAGTGCCTTCAGTTATTTTCTTTATGAGACCGTCACCCTAATTGTGTTAGTGCTGAACAGACAAAAGCAGAGGAAAACCTTTAGCTGGAGGGATCTTGTTTCCTCTGGTAGTACAAAGGCATCAAGATTACTCTAGGCAATGCGACATTATCCACATCCTCCAAATATATTGAAAAGAATGAATGACGTAGCTTTTTCCATTTTAAGGTCACTTTATACAAAAACTTAGTGAATCTCTCTGTTTTCCAGTTGTATTTCCAAGTGACATTTTATTTTAAGTATAATTTCTTAACTCATTCGTATTAAAGGTCTCACAAAAATTCAACACTGATTTCTAGTCTGTGGTAAAACTGTTGAACTACCCCTTGTTTTAAGATAACAGAACTGGGGGCACCTGAGTGGTTCAGTCGGTTAAATGTCTGACTCTTGATTTTGGCTCAGGTTGTGATTTCACAGTTCTTGGGATTGAGCCCCATATTGTGCTCTGCTTTGACAGCATGATGCCTGCTTGGGATTCTCACTTTCCCTCTCTCTCAGCTCTTCCCCTGCTCGCTTGCTCAAAATAAATAAACTTAAAATAAAATCTGAATTGCTTGACTCTGTGCTTTTTATCATTCATAGCATTGAGGTGGTGATTTAATGTATTTACTGCTCAAATCAGATTATTTTTTTTTCCTACCATTTGCTTGGCTTCTTGGCTTATCAAGCTTGATTATATTTGCCTTTTCTTTGAGCAATATGTCTGAAGGTGGGAAGTAGAAAAAATTGATCTTCCTAAATGTATAAAGCAATATGCCAGTATTCTGTACAAGTTTTATTTTGCATAATGGAAAATTATAATGCTGGCTTAACATCTTTTTTTTTTTGCCATGATTAGGAAATGGTGAAATGAATTGAAAGCAACTAAATAAACACTTATTAAGAAATTCTTTACTTCAAACAGAATAAAACCCCACATTTTTCAAAGATATCTAAATGGCTCTTCCAGAATGATAATTATTATAAATTGAATATAGAATGAATTCTTCTTGAAAATTAGTTTTACTTTATATGTGCCTGCATTTTTGTTATACCATTATAAATATGTTCAAAGAACTGAGATGGAGGGAGTTTGACACCATTCTATCCAGACTTTGCTGGTATTAGAATTTGAACTGAGCCATCTTCACAATATTCTAACTTGACTAGAATTCTATGGTTGACATCCTAGACTTATGCATTCTTTTCTGCTTGTAGTGGGTTGAATTGTGTCCCCAGAAAAGACATAGTCAAGTCATTACCCCATTACCTGTGAATATGACCTTATTTCAAAGCAGAGTCTTTATAGATTTAATCAGATTAGGATGAGGTCATACTGGAATTAGTCCAATGACTGGTGCCTTTACAGGAGAGAACAGAGAGAGTTTTGGGCATAGAGGCACAGAGACATAGGGAAGAAGGCTGTGCGACAGCTTATTCACTGCTCCTTTCTTTTTCTTTTTTCTTTTTTTTTCTTTCTTTTTTTTTTTTTTTTTACAAATAGTATTGTCAAATTAGTTTCCACTGCTCCTTTCTTTAAATGAAACTCAGGAAAAGATTCCTAGTTGAAAGCCATGGAATGTACCAATGGATGTTCTTGCTTAGAAATCTGTAATGAGAAAATCTACTGATTTAATTATTATAAGATTTCTTATATCCTTTGAGAAGTTTTTAGTATGGTACCTTTAGATGGATGTATTTTAGAGATGTTAATGTATTCCTTTAGTCCATTCTCTAACCTTTGAAAAAAATTGGGAATTTTGGAGTCGTACAGATTTGGGTTTTAATCCAAACTCTTCAATTGGACAAGTTAATTAACTCTCCTAAGCCTCAGTACATATGTAACAAGCTCACCCTCTTCTCTACCTTCCTGTAGTACCACTTTACTACTTGCTATTGTCATCTTTTCCTGTCTTTTACTTTCCCTTATTCACCTGGAGTGAAAAGAAACAGTATTAAGCTTTGAACTGATTCGGACAAAAGAGGAGGAGCTAAATGGCACTTGCACAGCCATGTCTTGTGTTGTGCTTTATTTCTGACCATGATTGTACTAGTAGGTGCTCTCTGTTTTCCAAACTGCAGATCATTACTTATTAGTAGTTAATGAAATCACTTAAGAGATCATCCAGCACTAAAAAAAGAACTAAAATAGAATAGATATGTTTATATTGCCTAGAGTTTTCATGAAACTTAAGTTTTGTGTGTGTGCTGCAACATATCAAATTTATTTTAATGTAGAGTACAGTTTAAAATAAAATTAGAAGCCAAGTAGCTAAAGGAAAACAAGCTTTAATTATTCTAAACTATACTCTCCTCCCCTGCATCCTGTTAACTCATGGTAGGGATTGACTACTGCTATTAAGTTAAGAAATAAAATAACTAGGACAAATTGGAGGATTTTTTATTAGTTTTATTTTTGAGTAGCTGGAATTGTATATCTGGTTGTGACTGAAAGCCTTGCAGCTCTATGGATTTCTCTAATGAACATGGCATCAAAGAGGTATGATTGCTCCGTTTGTCTCTTAGTTCTCAGTTTGCATCAGGCTTTACTTCTGAAAGTACGCAATCAAAGAAATATAATTGCTAACTGTAGAGATTCTTAATTTTCTGCTGTTATGATAACTCTGATGCTAATTAAGTTACTATAAGACCCACTCCTACTACCTGCTGAATGACATTTACCTAAAAGATTATATTAGTTTGTGTGATAAATTCCAAGGTTTACTATAGGTGTTAGTAAGCAAACAACCAGTTAATTTACTTTTACATAAAGTCTAAATCCATTTCACCACTACATATAAAAACTAACTAGTGAAGTCTTGGAAAGTTACTTAAGCTTTCTAAAATGAAATTTTCTCACCTGTTATATAAAATATGCTATGGAAAGAATCTTCTTCATAGGGGTTAAACAAATGTATCTGTATTCTAGGACTCAATATTTATTAATTGCTGGTGATGATGATATTGGTGATGTTGCTAACCACAAGATTTGGCATCAAAATATAATGACCCTCATTGGCCTAGAGTTGGCTGTTTTCATGTGGAAATAATGCAAGTATTTGATTAATATTGCTCCCCAAACAAAGAGATTAGATTTTAACAAACCTGGAGGGTTGCATTCTGTTTTCAGTCCTATATTTTGAGACTTAAATGGCTTGAATCACTTCCAGAGAAGAGTGACCTCAGTTGCTTTAAGGACATGGATTTCTTCAGTGTGGAGCAAAGACATAGGGACATGATGGCATAGTGGTCTTGTAGAGTTGCTCTATGCTATATACATTTATTCTTTTTTCCTTTTGTTCCCCAAAATAAAACTGGTGTAGATTGGAAAGAAGGGAATGCTCACTTTAACATGAACAGAACAATCTATTTACTTGTAGAGTTTTCAAAAATGTAATAGATTGACATATAAGGGACTGTTATAGTAGAGCATGGTAACATAAGTTAACCATGTTGTTGGGAGACACAGGGGCTTCGTGAGATGGTCAAGTGAACACTGAAGTCTTCTTTCATTCTGAGGTTGGACATCTGTCACTGTTAAAGTCTGGGCAGCTCTCTGGACTAAGAGTGAAGGTTGTGGAGTCAGGGATAATACAGAACTAGTGGAAGGAAAAATGGCAGGATTTTATGAGTGTATATGGGGACCATGGAGAATGTGAAGCTCTCTTTTCTGTATTTTCTTGATATTGCATAATGATGTGCAATAAAATGTATTAAGATAAAATAATATCGAATTATATTTTAAAACATTGTATTTAAAAGAATAATGTGACATTCTGATGATAAACGTGGGATTTTAAGTCAAGGAGAACTTTAGGAGGGGTTTTTATTTTAATTTTTTAATGTTTATTTTTGAGAGACAGAGAAACAGAGCACCAGTGGTGAGGGTCAGAAAGAGAGAAGGAGACATAGGAGACAAAGCAGGCTCCAGGCTCCCAGCTGTCAGCCCAGAGTCCTACATGGGGCTTAAACCCACAAACCTTGAGATCATGACCTGAGCCGAAGTCATATGTTTTACTGACTGAGTGACCCAGGCGCCCTGAGGAGAGACTTAACATAAAAACTCTTCTGTAGCCAGGTTATTTAAAGATCATAGGGTTATCTTTTCCCAGTGCAGCAAAAATCTTTATTGATAAGTCTCTTGACATTGGGAAAGGCATCCACAGATATTTGACAGTGCTCACTTAGGAGCAATGGAAAGATTCAACGGGTTTGAAAATTTGTTTGATGATAATTTTATTTGATACTTCCTTCCTCATGACCAATAATTCATCAAGGTAGGTTAGCATAATTTTCCTGACATCACAGAGTAGTTATGGATATTATATTCAAATGCCAGGTATAATCTTATACCTTAAGACATACTTTACAGATGTGTAATCAGTAAAATTTTATAGCATCCTTAGAAATTGAAGATTTTAACTTTAGTTCCAAGTCTTGGGCTCCTAATCTCAGACTTTTCTAGTATTCTGGCTTCTGTGAAGTTAAAACTTGATTTGTTATTTCAAGAATGAGATGACAGTCTGAATATGACATATATATTCTTAACTGGTGTTTCAAGTATTCATACTGAACAACAGTAGGCCTGAGTCCTGCAGTCTAGTACTGGGGCCAAGTTACTCTTATCAATAAAATAAAGACCACTCTCTTGTTACGCTTGTTTAGTAATCATTTTGTCTAAAAGTACTCTGGCCCTTCTCCATTATCTATACCAGAGTGAAATGAAACAGGCATCTCTGCCATGGTTAGTTGGAATCCTCTCCACAAATTAGCAGCTAGCATCATGACATTGTAGAAGTCTTTCTGGGCATATTCAGATACTGGCATTTTAAATATCTTGGGAAAGTACGTGTGCTTTTACCCAATATATTTTCTGTTTGGAATTGCCCTCTTGGTTTCAGATGAATATCCAATAGTGTATTCAACAAGATATTGAAGAATTGAGAAATAACTAATTTAGTAGTCTATAATGTTTAGTAGTCTATAGTGTTTCTCAAAACACTATTGAGAAAATTTGATAGGAGTAACTATACATTTTTATGCTAATGTTTATCTCTTTTATTGTTTACTATGTTCTAATATGTTTATTATGTCTCTTAATGCATATCTCCTTTATTAATTTTTAAGTACATCTTCAAAATTGAACCTTAAATTATTGTGCTACAATGTACTTCTTTACTTTGCAAACTTACATTATACCCGTATTAAACAATCTTAATAAAACCTCTCTTCTTGAGAGAGCACAGTGGTGAGAAAGTAAAGAAAACCTAGAATGAGTATACTATTTGTGTGAATCAGTATTTCTACAAATACTCTTTCCTATTTTAAATTATTTTGAGTTCAAGATCTCACTTAGCTACAAATAATAGGGCAAATTTTTTTCTATTATCTGAAGAAAGAGGTACCTGTGAGATCTCATTAGAACTGTGTCTGGTATTATAGAAAACTTAGTCCAAGTAAATGAGACATGCTATTTTTTTTCCTGGGTTTCCTGTGTATATTTTTGTACTTATATACTTATTAAGGTCTATGTAACATATTCATGAAATTTCTGAAAGAGAAATGCAATTGGCAATGAAAATTGAACTACATTAGTCTTAAATTCAAAGACATAGACCTTAATTTTATATTATGTTTGGGGTTTTATGTAAAAAAAACTTCTCAGAATACCTACCGTCTCTTTCATTTATTTGCCTTCGAGGAGAGAGTGGAGAGTTGCAGTAAAATTTTGACCTTCTGTTGGTTGTGCACCTGAGTGCATGCTTGGGGTAGGGTGGGGGGCTTGAGTGTGTGTGTGTGTGAGAGAGAAAGAGAGAGAGAAAGACTGAGAGAGAGAAAGAGAGAGAGGTAGTGTTTCAGATTAGGAAGGCCTGCCTGAGAGGGTGGTGTACAGAGTGTGCTCAGTTCTCTTTCCTTTTTTATTTTCCGCTTCTCATATGTTCAGCTATAGATGACTAAGGATATGATGGGAGACTAGGGTTTGGCTACAGAGAGAGATGGGATTGAAAGATGGAGAGCTAGTATTTGTTGACTTATAAATTAGTCCTGGTGTTTTAAATTTGACCTTGTCATTTTCCCTTGGATATTAATGTCTGTCAAACTATTTGTTTGAATAAATAACGTCTGATTTTAATCCATCTTTCTAGTTTTCTTTCTGAAGCCAGCTCCAGCTTTTTTTCCTTCCTGAGAACTTTCCCCTAGTTTCACAACACTCTTATGCTATTCGAATTCTTTAGCTTATTGTCATCTCCGCACTATCCCTAGCTTATCTCAGCATTTCTCTGCTCTCTAATTGGGAGATTGTGTAAAGATAGTCGTAGTTGTCAGAATTCTTTCTGAGGCCCTTTATAGTAACCTGTATCCCCCAAATATATGTAAGCTATCCTCATGTCTATCTGTTTTTATAACTTGTATCACAGTTGCTAGATTTATTTATTGTTACCTACCTATAGATGACAAGTGTTACTGGGTAAGAGAATTTTTCTATTATAGTCAATATTGAATCTCTCGTAGTTAATATTGTGTCTAGCACTTAGTAGATCCTCAGTACATGAAGAGTGCATGGATAAAATTCATGCATTAATGAAAACATGGGCCACTTCTTGCTTTTTTGTTTAGAAACTTTGCTGCTATTATTTTCCAAATTTCATTCCTCAGAAGGAGTTCTACCATACCAATGGTTCATTAAAAAATAATCAAGGTGGGGCATATCATTTGGAATTAGAACATGGTTTACCACAGTGACTTTTAAATATTTGCAAGTAAAATTTAGTATTCACTGAATACTGAGAACCTTCTTTACACTTAAAATTATTTCTTTATGCCATTTTAATTGCATAGAAGCTCATTAACCTGTGGATGTGTTCATTTTTGTTTGTTTATTTTACTGAACTATCTCACTTCTGCTGGGAAGTACAGATGATGAACTTCTAAATAGGCATCTGTACATTTTAATCACATGGATAAGTTTGATGGTGTCAAGTTTTTCTTGAGTATTTTTTGTTGTCCCATTTTTCAACAGACTATCTGTATCATCTAACCTCTCTTAAATAATTTCCTTCTTCTAGAATGAAATTCACTTATTAGAACTTCTCAGAACCAATTCACAAATCCTGTGTCATAAATTTGGTCCTCAGAAGCCAAGTTTTATAACACAAGGCAAGCGATCCAACAAAGCTTAACTCTTTCAGAGCACACTGACTGCTGAGTCTCTTAAGATGGTGTCGCTAGTGCTCCAGTACTGGCAAGGATGGGGATGATGGCAAAGCAGCAAAAGAAAACTGTTTCTCCCTCAATCATTACTTTTAAGGCAGGATCTCCTTCCAAGGTCAGAGTTACTGTGTATGATATTATGATCTGGGAGTCAGAAAGAGGGTTAAACAGGTAATTGACCATCTTGTACTTTTCTGTAATGGGACTGAAAAGGAAGAGATTTATACGTTGCGACTGTGAAATGGATGCAAAGAAATAATCACAGGAAAGTCTTTTAAAAGTCCCTAGAAGAGTGCTTTGCACCCAGTGAGTACTTAGTGAATATACTTACTTTAAAATTTTTATTTGTATATGTGCAGGTTTTTGTCGCTGTTGTTGTTGATAAGCTAGTGCTCATTGTTCTATCTTGGGCAAATACTAACTGAAAGTTGACAAATAGGGGCCCTTTATCTTTAATTCCTTATGCAAAACTGAGTTAAAATGTTATAAAGAAATAAATTATGGAGATAGATAGAAGATAATAGACATAATGAATCTGGCATATTATTGATGGATTGTTCCCTCCCCAAAATATTACCTGTTAGTTATTTTTGTGGGTTGTGCATGCTTAAAAAAGTACCTAAATGTTATTATTTCCCATGATGTTGCATATTTGGTTTTTCTGCTGTTATTATTATTGTTCTCTTAGGAAAGGAAATTACTCAACTTCTCTGGGACTGGTCTATAAAATGAGAGTGTGAATACTGTACTTCTGGTAATTTCATGAAAATTGAATGTATCTATATAAAGAGAGACAGACAGACAGATAAATAGATAAGAGAGGGAGTAAACACATTCATCAGTATGCCCAACATACTAAAATGGCAAATGTTCATTTTTTCCATATCTTTTCTCCTTAAGATCTAGGGTAGATTTCTTAAGACTCTAGCAAATTGTTAGTTGGGCACATGCTCAGCATTCAGTAAATGTTTCTCTTATTCCTTCCTAATTTTTATCTTGCTATTCAAGTATTTTTAATGCACATTTATTCAAAATACTAAAATTCTAATAATGCATTTATTAATCACTGTGCATTTTATGTGCCAGAAAAATATCTCAAGCATTATATTGTCACTTTCAGACTGAGCCTGTACTGAGACAAACATAATCCATTGTACAGAAACCCTAAATATCCTTACCCTCACACAGTTGTTTTGATGTAGTTCCTCTTTTTAATGCAGTCTGTTAAATGTTATATATTTTTATAGATAAAGATTTTGTTAGTAGAAAGAAATGAATGTTTTCTTCTATTTTTATACCTTTTCTATATCATATTCTTGTTTGAAGGATTTTTAAGGTCAAAGGTTTGAATTGGGTAGTTAAAATCTCATAGTTATATAAATTCATGAATTCTGTTTGTCAATATCTTTTAATCTCTGATAAAATAAATATTTTAATGTGAAATTATACACTGGAATGTTGGCTTATTGATTGACTGACTAAAACACAGGAAAAGGCATCCTAGATGACTTAAGCTTCTCTTGGAAGCACATTATCTTGTTCTTTATTAAATATGTGACTGATCTCTGCAACTATATTAAATGAATGTTTGCCAGAGGTGTCCAACTTTTATCTGAATTCTAATAATAAATTTCGTCTTTATAAAGTATTCTTTTGAAGAACTCCTTTGGTGTGCTTGACCATATTGCTTTACTAATGGCAACTCTCATGGTTTAAGAACTATTTGTCTTTTCCAGCCCTGAATCTGGTACCAGAAATGACAGAGAGATTTATTATTATTATTATTATACTCTCATGCCCTCAATGCTAGGATTAGGATAGTCAATTTATGTTCTAAGCTTACTCCATTATTTGTTCCAGTGGCTAATAAACATTATAAATGGATATTGCAATTGGATTTTGAATCAATAACTCAGACACTGAACCATATGTTTTAATGAGATGCTGGATTTTCCTTACATTGGTCACATAGTACTATTAGCTTTTTAATGATATATTAGAGTCAGGAAAGATAAATATAAACACAACAAAATACCATGAGTTCTTCAAATTCCATTATAGTTCATTCTTCTGAAAGGCTTGCCAAGGTCAACCATAGCTCTCTGTGCTCTTCTTTGTTACTTTGGGTCACTCTGAAATAATTTTGAAATCATATATGATATTTTCTTTGAATTTATTACTTATTTGAATATCTCAGTTAGCTCTTAAGAGAAAGTTGTATTGATATATCTGTGATGTATCTAACCCCTTAGGTGGTATTGACTATATGGCTTATTTCAAAAATAGCTTTAGGAGCCCTCGATATATATATAAAGTGAATCAGAATAGTAAATTCAAATTTCTGCAGGCCCGTCTATTTTCAGTAGGAATAAAAATGAACTCTGTTCTATTTCATTTGATCTTCTTACCTGAGCATACTGAATGCTTACTACTCAATTCAAGAGGACCTTTGTTATATCATTAATAAAATGTTTAGGATCGATTTTGGAAATAATCTATATTTCACTGGAATATTCTTTTTAAAACATTTATCTTTTAATGATTTTTCTTAGGATTGGATATATGGAATATGGCTTTCAGGTTTAATTCTGATTTTGTCATTTTATTCCTGTGCACAAATAGTGTTTTTATTTTTCCCTTGCTTCAGAGGAATAAGATAAAGTGGTAGTCACCCTTAATAATAGATAGAGCCCTCATTTTACAAATGAACACACAGAAGTAGCCACTATTGTGTTGAAACTGGGATCAGTTTCTTTCTTTTCCAGAGCTCCATGGTGCTGATTAGAGCATTTTGATTTTAGGCATGGTTCTTTCATTCCACTACAATATTGCCATGATCCCAAGCAGTGACCTAGTTAACAATGTATTAGGGTAAAATGATAAAGAATAGGGACTGTAGAACTAAGGGTAAGAGTATTCTCATCTGAGAAGCTGGTGGAAGAGATCATTGTAGCTTATGACCATTTGGGATATCTGATATAGTAAACATATCTGGCAATTATACACTAAAAAAAAAAAAAAACTTGTACTTATGTATTATACTTTGTTATGGGAAGGAGAGTATGATACGGGGGTGGGGGGGGAGGATCAAAGAAAATGTAGCCACAATTTAATCACTATTCATTATTCCCTATCTCCTAAACTGCCAACATTGGGATGAAGCTGAAGATTTTGTTTAATAGTGACATATACAATGAGATTTATTTTTCTGACACTTATGGCAGCTGTGAGGATATTTCATTGGAATTTTCCCTTGCTTTGGCAAACACTTTTAAACTTTTCATTGTTTTTTATTAGTTAATGACATATCACTTCTAATTTTTCATGTGAAAGGCTAATCTATAAAATTTAGGTTTTTCCTTCATAGTAGGTAGACATGACTCTTGATTAAACCGGTTTAGGTATAGTATTAGGCTTGTGTGTGTGTGTGTGTGTGTGTGTGTGTGTGTGTGTGTATGTGTGTGTGTGTGCACATTAAAAATCAATAATAAATTTGAATTAAGTTCTCTTAACAACATATAATAAATAAAACATTTTAGAGCAAGAAAAAATATTTGTGATATTTTGAGTATTATTATTCTGTGAAGGTATGGATTGAAGCTGGGACTCTACTAGATAACATAATTAACACATATTTGTGAAAGCAGTGATATGTAACTGTGATATGTGATATGTAATCCAGTAGAATATAAGCCCCTTAAATGGTGGGAAATATGTCCTGTTTTGTTCTCTTTTTCCAGTGACTAATAGCCAAACAGTAAATATTTAATGAGGGAAACCAAACAAATTACAGTTTAATAAACAGATTAAGGAATTCCAATTTTAAACTTATGCTTGCTGGTATGTAATTTTGCTTAAAAACCTTTTATCTAACTGAAATTTTAAGAATTAAAATAAGTATTAAAAGATTCATGTACCATAAATGGATTTCACTTCTTTCTAAGCAAAATAGCACATGACTGGCACCATATTGTTGATTACCTTTGCTGACAATGACACATTTTGCTCTGCATTGTTTTCATACAGTATTCGTATACAACTGGGCATGCTTATTTTCAGAACATTTGAATTTTATTATATAGTATAAATTAGAAAATGTATAATTATTTTAAAATCATGTTTGTAAAGGGGTGAGCCTGGGTGGCTCAGTCAGTTGAGCATCTGACTCTTGATTTTGGCTCAAGTCATGATCCCAGGGTCATGGGCTTGAGCCCTGCATTGGGCTCTGTGCTGGGCATGAAGCCTGCTTGAGATTTTCTCTCTTTCTTCCTCTGTCCCTACTCCACTAGTGCCCATGTTCTTTCTCAAATAAAATTTAAAAATTTTTAAATATTTTTGTGAAAAAAATGTCTTTCTCCATATAAGGTGAGATCAATTGACATTCACAGAGATATGAACTTTAGAGTTTTATTTGTTACAGATAAAGTTTGCCATTGCATGAATATAGTATCACTAAATTGCAAGTTACACTCTGACTATTTTGACTAATGTTTAATTTTATGTGAGGTTTAGGAGGAAATGCTGTTCTTGTTATTGAAGCAAATGTCTTTTCACTCTCACTGGCAATTTAGATTAAATTTTAAGTAAGTAAATATGATCATTATTTGCTTTGAGCATCTGTATGTATTTGGCTATAACAAAAATACTTCATTTTATTGTTCGCTGTTAGGTGACTATTCAGAGTGTTTATTTACTACAATTTTTCTAAGAAAAATGTAGCTTGAAATGCATTTTAAGCTTTCTGCTATGTTTGTTATACTTCTTCAGGCAGATGGGTTTAAAAGAAACATACAAGATACCTGAGCAAGTTCTTGCTGACCTATGCAATACCTGCCTCCTAATAGGTCATATTTCAGCTCCTATATTTTTGACAAATAGCCTGGCTCTTAAAAAGCTCTGTCCATGGTGCTGAAATATCTCATGATGTATGAGCATGTCTTCCTGATAAATTCTAATGTCAGCCTCTGTATGATAGTGATTCATCAGATTGTAAAATTTGTGTTTGGGAAACACATTGAATTAGCAAGTTTTATATTTTAGATGTGTTAAAATTAACACAGTTTGTCCTTTTGTTTTAAAGAGTTCATAACAATTACCTTCCACTTTGTCAAAAACAGCACAATTTAATTAGAAACTGTCAAGACTATCATAAAAGCAAATGTCTGTATTAACAAATAATTTGATATGACCACAGTGCTGTAAATGTTTGCAGGCCAGTGACATGTTGATAACATGCAGCAAGCTATTGTAAGAAAAGTTAAACACTTGATCGTGAGCAGGCAAAGCAGCAATTAACATGGAAGCCTTATTGCTTTGTAGAGATAAGTGATTTGCCTATAAAAAGTATGGCTTACTATCTTAGATGTTTTTTATTGTTTCAAGATATTTCTTTTGTACACAAATGCATTTATTTTGCAGGACTGTGGGTCTTTGTTTGGAAATATATGACTTCAAACCCTAAAAAACTTTGGTCATTTTCTCCAAGTGAAATCTTTATGTTTCCTATTTTAGATTCTTTAAATGATTAGTAATGTTTTTGGCACTTCAATGATTCTCATTTTTTAAGCTATGTTTTTTAGGTGTCTTAAATATAGTCATAGAGAACTACACTGAATCTTTTCCCTTTACTCTACATTAGTCTTAGAAGCTTTTTCTTTTTATTACTAAAACTGTCCTCTTAAATTTTTATTAAACTCTGGAATTGTCTGATATATGTTAGTTTTGTATGGTGGTGAACCACATACAATGAGAATTTTATAATATTGAACCTCATAAACTTATTCTGCTAATAATGTAATATGTTTAAAGTAAAATTTTAAAATCCTAGTCTTGGAATATCCTAGTCTTATGAAATTCTAAAACCCATGGTCATCCTGGGGAAAAGAGTCATTCACTCTGATAATAACAGATTTCAAGTCAGCACCAACCAGGTAAGTTGTTATGCAAGTATATAAACCTCACTCTTTGGAGTTCTTGTAGAATGTGTTTGGTTGTTAGATTTGCAACACAGCAAACTATTAGATTATTTGCTTGTTATTGCAGTGAAGCACATTAAGTATTCAGAATCAGAGATTTGAAAATTAGACCTAAATCCTAAGTCCTACCAAAATTTGGCAATATTTTCTGCAAAGCAAGCAAGTTACAGTTGGGGTACTACTAATTGTTAAAATGAAATTTTCAGTTCCTCAGATATTGGATTTACATAATGTGAACTTAACAATTAAATTCACTCCAAAAGTTGCTTGTTAAGAAAGTATTTAAGTGACTGCATGATATCTTGGAGGTTTGTTTCTGTCAATAAAAGGTTAAATAGAGTGTTACTGCCTTTTAATACACATAAAGTGTCCTATATTCATTTTTGTACATTAAAAATATGTAATTACAGAACCCAATAAAAGTGTCTTAGCATTCCAAATTTCATTATAGAAAAACACTTTTGAAAAATTCTGTCATTTAAATGACACTTGATCAGATGACATTTCCCAGAAATTATTCTTTATTTAGAAACAAAAACAAGACAAAAGCAATTGATTTTAATCCAAAATGTATTTTTTTCTTATAAAAGAGGCCCACATACTCACTGTGTCTACTCTACAGAATTTGTCCATTTTATTACACCACGTGTCAATTCAAGTTATCTAGTCACTGCAAAAACTCGTGGCTAATATGTGTAATACAACACAGGAGGAGGTATTGCTCAGTTCAACTACTCTTATATACTTAAAAAAAATACAGAAATGTTTTTGTCCACTTTAACTGTAGTCCAGACTGAAAAGTTACATGAAAGTTCTAGAAAATGGAATTATTTTATTTGGTTGCCACAGTACCCTTTGAAGCCAGTTAATTAAAATGCTGAACTTGTACATATTTCCCTTCATCAGGAGCAGCATTGGTGAAGCTTAAACTTCTTTCTAGAAAGTAATATTTCTCTGCTTTTGTTTTTTGTTTTTTTCAAGCACAGGTGCAGTCTTAAGCTTTTCTTTGAAGTAGGTTTAGTTAGCTGTCTTTAGGACATATTTGTTGGCACACCTATAACAGTTGCTTTCACTTCCAGTGCTGTACTTTTTTCTTTGCCTGCTTCCCAGAGGTTGATTAGAGGAGGATAAAGCTCACTGAATGCAAAGGTCGGTTTCTGTAAGTAATTCCTCACATAGCTATGTCCACCATCACAGTTCATTTCTTGGGAGAGGCAACTGAAAAGACATATCACACCAATAATCCCCAGAAAGCCTCCAAGGCAGGCCATAAATGTTGTGGTATTACTTTTTTCATATTCTTTTTGATCAGGGTCCAATCCTTTTGTGGTGACATTTACACATTGTTTTCTGGTTTTTTGATAGATGGTTGGGATATCAATACAAATTTTATACTCAGTTGATGGGTTCAGATGAGTAAGATTATATACCTTGACATCAGATGGTATTCGAGCACTTTGGGCAGCATGAGAATTTTCAGTCTTGACAAAGGCTGTCCACTTAACACTGGATTTGAGAATTTTAGAGCTTGCTTTCCAAGACACCAGAACTGAATTTGCCTGAACATCTTTTATTTTAATATTTAAGGATTCATTGTTGTCCTGGGGAAAAGAGCCATCTACTTTAATCATAACAGACTTCAAGTCAGCACCAACAAGGTTAGTTGCTATACAAGTATATAAACCCCCTTCTTTTGGGGTTATGTCATTTATATCTAGTGTGCCTTCAGAATGTACATAGAACTTGTCTTTCAGAGTATTAGGTAAGAGTTTTTGACCAGAAGGTGTTATCCAGTAGATTTCAGGCTGTGGCTCTGCTGTAGCTCTACAATGCAAGGAAACATAGCTCCCCATGTCTAAATCCAGATTAGAAGGAAAGCTCTCAGGAGCGATTAGAGGGAGACATATTTCCATCATTTCTCTGAAATGCACCTGCCGAACATTTTGCCCTTGGAATTCAGGTGGGTCCACACAAAACAGTGAGTCTGGCTCCATAAAGCGAATGTTGGTTTTGTTCATATTAATCCAGCGGATGACACAATCACACCTGATGGGATTGCTGTGTATGCTGATCTCCTTGAGGTTTGGCAGAGACTCAATTGTACCATGGTACAGGGCACTAAGGGCATTGCTGTTAAGCATGAGTGATTCCAGCTTGGGTAGTCTGAAAAATGCATTTGGGTGAATGTAAGACAACCTAGGATTGTTTGTAGCTTCTATTTTTCTTAAATCTGGCAGGTTATCCACCGCAAGACTGTCGATGGAAATCAGCTCAGGCATATTATTTATTCCCAACTCTTTTAAGTGTAGCATATTGCTGAAATCACCCCTCCGTATTCTATTAATGGGATTTTTATTTAGATCCAGGAATTTGAGGTTTGTAGCTTTTTGGAGAGCAACATGGGGCACTTTAATAAGCCTGTTGTCATAAAAAGAGATGCTTTCTAAGTTTTCAAGTCCAACCAGGGCATTATCTGGTATTTCCGTGAGGTTTATACCAGCTATAACCAGGCTGCGAAGATTGATAAGCGGCTTAAAGTTCATGTCTTTGATTCTGATGATTGGATTTTCCCCAATCATCAGAATCTCCAGATTGGGAAGAGCATCAAACCACTTACTGTTGATCATCTGCAATCTATTTGAATTGAGATGAAGTCGAAGAAGATTATGTAGGCCAATAAAGGCTCCGGGTGAGATTGTAGAAAGCAAGTTGTGATTAATATAGAGTTCTTGTAAGTTGCTCAGTCCAGACAGACATTTTTCAGGCAGCTCAGTTAGTTTGTTTTCCTCTAAATATACAGAAAGAAGCTGAGGCATCTTTTTTACATTAATATTGGTGACTGAGGATAAATTGTTTTGAGATAAGTCCAGGCCAGTAAGGTTTACTGGAAAGTCTATGGAGTATTCAATTTTTGCAATATTGTTAGTCTGTAGAAGCAGAATCTGTGTGTCAGCAGGCAATCTGGCTGGGAAATTTAAAAGACCTAAATCATTACAATCCACTGTAGGTGCTTCCATATAAATGGACCTGGGTGTAAACCAAGGCCTGATTTCACAGGTACATAATTGTGGGCAATCCACTTTTTTATCTACAGCTTGTACTAGTGTAGTGATAGCTAGGCCAAGCAGCACATGAATTCGGAGTGGCATGTCCTTCATCTTAGCTTTCTTCTTCAGAAATTTAATGGGCCCTTAAGGATTCCACAGTCACTGCGAGTAAGTTCAGTAAGAGCTGATTGATAAGGAGAATAGTTGCATTTGTCAAATGATGAAAGCCATAAAACCGCAAAATTTTTCTTCATGGAAATAAGTGCCGGTGTCACAATTGTCTTGTCCAGAGATGTCATGCATATTGGAAAAAGGATCACTATCTCCTCTATGATAGAATATTGATATACACTCTGAAGATGGAGTATGTATAGATGGTCACAGGAAATTGAGCAATTCATTTATTTAGGAGTGTAATATTCACATCCCATGCTTGTTCAGTACTTGCAGGAATAGCAGCATGATGCTGACTATAATAAAATAGAACATAAAAGAAAAAAAGAGAAGAATAATTAGTCCAAAGGAAAAAAATACCATAATTCATACCCATAAAATACCATGATTGATTAACTAATTATGATTATCTTACATATAATATTTTTTGAGTTTACAATTAATTCAATATGTTTTGATGATACTTGTTATGATTGTCCTTGGCCCAGACATTGGACAGGCTGAGAAATCAAATCTTTAGAAGGCTGAAGTTATATTAAACACAGCAAATATGCTTCTAGAATTTTTCTGTTATTTCCAATCTTTACTTGTTTATACCTGGGAATTTTGTTTATTATATTTGTCATTCTCTTTGACAATTAGTTATAGCCAAAAAGAAGAAAGCCTTTCAAAGATGATGGCTTGCTTTTTTCTCTTAGAGCAGCAAAATTGAATAGCTATAAATAAATAATACAGTTCAGTTACAATCAAATGAGTTAGCCTGTGTGGTTCCTCAGTTTCCCAGGAGACAATATTTAGAAACAAATTATGAAATGAACTAGAAGTAGTGGGATTTAGCCAGATTTCCCATTGACATTCATGTTTCTCTCTGTAGTCTCCTTTGTATAAAGTGACCTGAATTTTTCAGTATTTGAGAGATTAAGTCTAATTTGCCATAGATGTACCTGTAGATTGTCATTTTTTACTGACATTCAGATTAATGTTTGACTGTTTTATTTTCCCTGAAAATAACTTACATCCCATTAGTCACTAAAAATGAAAAAGTAACTTTATTACATCAGGAAAACTAGCACTTAGGCATTCCTTCTTTTTGGTGGATACTGATGTCTTTATCACATAAATATAAGCAATCCACAATCAGGTTGTAGTTTCGATATGTGCTGTGTTTTGAAATACCACACTACTTTGAGATATATACCCCATCAGTTGGACTGTGGGGGAGCTCTTCCTGCACCCAGAGCAGGCCTGCACTCTTTGTTCGGTGGCTTTTTGCCCACCAGCAATAGTGGTCTGCTGAATGATAATTTTGTAAATACTGTCCTTTCTTTCATCTCTGCCCAGTATTGACATTCATATTGGCATGCTGACTTTCTCTAAGATGGGTGCTTCAATGACAGAGATAAGTACATTTGGAAATGTGATCTCTACACACAGAGAGAAACACTTTTTTACATAAAAAATGATTTGTTTTTTAAAACTATAAAAAATTTACAGTTAACAGTCACACCTAATTTTCCTCTTATCCTTTTAGAAATGTGACTTTTATTTTAAGAGTTTAATCTCTACACCCAAATTGGGCTCAAATTCAAAACACTAAGTAAGCTCAACTGTTGAGCCAGCCAAGGGCCCCCAAGATGTGATTTTGTCTAAAAAATGAATCACCAAGTCTAGATAACTACTAAGTTGCTTTGAATTAAAAGTGTGTTTGTTTTTCTTTTTTCACTACTTCATCTATTTATTAATCTAAAATTCCACTTTTTCAATAATTTTTTTTAATTTTTAGTTGATGTATAGTTGACATATGTTATATTCATTTCAGGTGTACAACATAGTGATTCAACAGTTATGTACATAACAAAATGCTCACCACGATAAGTGTATGCTACCATACTAGTTATTACAGTATTATCGACTATATTCCTTATGCTGTCCTATTCATCTCTGTGACTTATTTATTTTATAACTGGAAGTTTGTACCTCCAAATCTCTTTCACTTATTTCACCCATCGCCCCCCCTGCCCTCCCTTTTGGCAACCACCTGTTTATTCTCTGTATCTATAAGTCTATTTGTTTATTTGTTGTTGTTCATTTGTTTTGCTTTTCAGATTCCACATGTAAGTGAAATCATTTTATTTGTCTCTCTCTATGTGACTTCAGTTAGGTTAATACCTTGTAGGTACATTCATATTGTTTGCAAACGGCAAGATTCCATTATTTTTTTATGGCTGAGTCCTTTTTTGTTGTTGTTGTTTTGCTTTAAACTGGGCCTTTTGGCTATTATTCTTAATCTATTTCAAGTAGACTCTGAGTCCCTTGAGGAGAGAATCTAATATACCTCCTTTTTCACTGAAGATTCCTGATAAATCCTTGGTCCATAGGACCATCTACCATCTGGGATCACTCTTCTCTTTCTCTGTGTTTCTCTTCCTCTTCTGCCATTCTGCATACAGCCTTCCCTCTGTCAGTAGAGCTCTGGGTACCTCATCTTCTCTCTGCCTGGAATGCCTGTTTCTTTGTTTTAGTCACTCTTGGTGTTTGGTCAAACCTTAGTTCAAGCATCACTTCTCTGTGAAACCTTCCAAATAACCCCTTTCCTCCAGCTGTATCTGAATGCCCTCCACAGTCATCCCATGGCTCCAGCACACACCTCTGTCAGAAGATTTACCTGATTCTCTGCCTCACCAGGTATTCATCTTGAGTTTTAGGCTTGTCTGACTTTCTATCTCCAGTTTCTGGGCATGGTAATTAGAATGTAGTAGATTTTCCAGAAATGTTTTGAATGAATGGATAATTGAATTTTATTAATAAATGTATATATTTACCTTCTCTACATATAATTTAAGCATTTCCAATTGTTTAATTTACTAATTTCAATATTCAGCTGCTTTAAAGTGCATAAATCTTGAGTATAATCCAAAGGAACATAGAATTTAAAGAAAAGCATCTTCTGTGTTCCAGTTATTGGGATAATAGCTAGAGGGTAAAAAAATGACCTGGACATGTTCTCTTCCCTTCTGAAGGTTTTTGTCTGGAGGGGGAAGCACAAGTAGACAGATGGTTACAATTCATTGCAGAGCTGATATGGGAGCCCATGGGAAGGGTATCTGAATACAACTAAAACTGAAATCTACTGCCTCTTTCTTCTCCAAATGAAGAAAAGGCCTAGGTGCTAAGTACAAAATACATTTCTGCATGTTCCCACAAATCAGCCAATTGAGAACTAAGAAAGCATCACTTCTGCCAATTAATCACTTAAATTGACTTTCTCCAACAGAACAGAGAGGGCTATATCATTATGTTAACTAAAGGATTAAAAGTATTTAAGATGAAACCTTCTTTTGGGGGATGTTAACCTAATAATGGCACTTTTTATTTTCAAATTATTCTTCTATTTTCTTAAATACATATCTTTGTTTGATTAGAGATTTCTTTCTGATCTCATTTCATTGTTTATATAGTCGTATGCCAGAAACAACCACATTTTAAATAGATTTGTCCTGGAAACTTTTAGAAATGCAAGTTCTTATAGTAGTGAACAAGTTCAAATTTTATTTCTCCAATCTGTAGGAAGAAATTGTCAGTATGGGAAGCACAATAGAAGATGTGGAAGTTTTGCCTTTCTTCATTGTAATTGATTTTTTCCCCTCATGTCTTTGGAAATGATTATGATGCTTTCACTAATGGACTGTTTGGCATAGATTGTTTGCAGGATAGTAAGGCAGTAATAATATCTTATATCTTAGTGCTTCATGGTTTTCAAAGCCTTTTCTTATTCATTGTTTATTTTATGTTAATAATGACCTTCTGAGTTTGACTCGGAGGTAAATGCCCATTCTCCATTTTTTTTTTTTTAATGTAAGGTATGTGAAACCCATCAGCCAGAGATCACACTGTTAATAAATGATGGGGTGACATTAGAACCCAGGTTTTGCCTTTAGGCTTGGCAATTCCATCTAATAAGCCAAACTGCATACATGTGTAGAGATGAGATGAAGTAATTTTAACAAAAAGGTGTCATTACTTGATCGTCAGCTTTTCAATTATAAAATTAATTTTATCAATCTACTAATAGTGACCAGTGTGAGATTCACACTAACTATACTTGCAAAGGATGAAACAAAATGCCAGTACATTACAGTGAGAAATATGACTGTCAAGAGAATACAGATATCTGAAGCTGCTGGTCAGTGCTGTTACTTCATTTAAAAAAGTGTACTTAGAAATACAAATTATGAATCTGCAATTTGTGAATATAGAGTACGAGGCAGGTAAGTCAGGTTAGAGTTCTGAATTACCATAGTCATTATAAATGATAATTTGACATTACTGCTTTAGTAAAGATTGTATTATCACAGAAACCAGACCTCTGAGTCTCATGGCCCTGGGCACGATCTAAGCCCTGAAACCTCTGTGCTGGGAATCTTCCTGGATTCATTCTTTGTCACTTCTCATCTGTGTTTTAATCATTTGTTTGCATTTCTTTTTTGCCCTTACTGAACATAAAATTATTAGACATTAGATTATTAGATTACCCTCTTATTATATGTGAGATGACTGGATTATTATTTTCTTACTGGATTATGAGATTTTATTATTAGAGTCTGGGTTCCACTTACTTTCGATTTTGGTTATATTAGTACATTTGATTGGTTGAGTAGTACCTAGCCCTGTCCAGTGTACGAGTAATTAAACAAATGTGTGCAAAATAATGACTCACAAATGTGACTTTCAATAATTTGTATTGGGTGATAGCATATGGAATAGTGATGAAAATGACTATTTTTCTTCCTAAATAACTGCCAATAAGTAACATAGAACAGAATAAAGAGAAACATATATACCCCCAGATTTTTACAGAATTTTTTTCTTATTGTCTGATGGTTAAAAAGGAGAAATATCACAGTTGTACCACAAAGTATCCACTGGCAAAACAGAAAACGGTTCACTTTATAGGCAATAATTTAAAAACATAGCTGTTCTTTAAAGCCACGTTTTAGCTTCACAGCTGAGACCATGGTTTCTGCTTTTGACCATGTCAGGATTTGGGCTGAATAATTATAATGGCAGTATTAATTTTAGTAGAGATTTTTATTTGTTTTTTTATATACATCTGTATAAAAATTTTTTAAAAACACTAAGCTAATTATATCACTAAAATTAATTGACCAACTTAATCCCATTTTAATTTTTTGAGAATTTTAATGCCGTAAACTCTCTCACTTCTATCTTCCCTCTTCCCCATCTTTCCCTCTCCCTCATTTTCTTTTTGAATACATTGAAAAAAATAATAAACTCTTTGAAAAATTATTTTCAAGCTTAGAAAACTTGCATTAAATAATTATTTTTTAGGTACTTTACAAATTAATTATTGGTGTACTTACATAATTTCACATATCAATGAACTGGGAATTTTTTCTTCTAAAATAAGAACAGGAAAATTGTACTTCAAGAAATCAATATTTCAAGTTGAGTTTTAATGTTTTTATGACTGTTGCTTGCTCTGGAATCTAGCATAGGAACTGGAGCATAAGTCTTCAGAAATATTATAATGTGGATGAGTGAATGCAAATAAATAACATGTAGGTCAAATACCTTATTTTTCTTCCTTAAAATATAGTAAATAAGCCATATACAAGCTATTGTTACTAACAGTGTATTCATTGTCATTAAATGATCCCTGTTTTTTACGGTGAGCATTCATATATATGGTCATATTCTTAGGAGGTAAGAACTAACTCATAATTAACTATTTTATTTCTAGTTTTTTTAAAGGTAAAACTATTTTAGAAGATCGTTTTTGTACCGTCTTTGAGTTTTAAAGGCAACTGAGTCTTTTATATATTAAAGCAAAATAAATTATAATTGAATATTATAAAAGTTCAGAAGATAATGTTAATGAAATGTCACCAGGAATGAAAACTGACATCTCAAGGAAATGTATTATATAAAGGCTCTTTTAAATGACTTGAATGAATGAGTCCTACAAGTTCAATGTCAGCTCTCATTAGAGCTTATCATTTATCCACTCTTTCATTTATTCTTCCATTCCATCTTTCCATAAATATTTGCTGAGGGCCTGCTGCATCAGTCATGTGCTTTCGTCTGTAATTTCATTTCATAAGATTTGTAAAAATTGAAACATTAAAAATTATTTTTCATTGACAGCATAACTATACAACCAAAGCTCTTTTTGTGTAGGGTTGGTTCAGGAGACCTTTAAAAAATTTTTTTAAAGCATTTTAAGATGGGGATTTTCTTAAAATTATTTTTTTAACTTTATTTATTTTGAGAGAGATGGAGAGAGGGAGAATCCCAAGCAGGCTTCACACTGACAGTGTGGTTCAATCTCACCAACTGTGAGATCATGTCCTGAGCCAAAATCAAGAGCCAGACACTTAACCAAATGAGCCACTCAGGTGCCTCAAGTTGTGGAATTGTCATTCAACATATGTCCTTTGTGCTTTTTCAATTTGTTTTCACTGTATATTTCATTTTTCTTATTGGTTCCCCCATGTAGATATTGCCTGAGGGAGTGTCAAAGTCCTAAAACATTTTATTTCAAATTATACATACAGTATATATATAATTCTACTCTGGCCAGCAGCATGAAGCCTTACAGTCCAGGATATTAAAAGAAAGGAATTTGGGGGCTCCTCAAATATTAGAACATGTTTAATCCCTGTGGATACTCATCATAACTTGATATTTCTTTATTCTAAAAATAGAAATTATTTCTAGACATACTTATATGTGGAAATTTTTAGGGCAAAAGCTACTTTTTCCTCGGGGAAAAAGTTCATTATTCCTTAGCTTTGTCTATTTTTCATCTCTTAAGAAACATTGAACACTGCTTCTTCCCATGTTGTAGACACTGGAGAGTCAGCAATAAATCAGACACAGTATCTACTCACCAAGTTCTCAGTTTCCAAGGTGTAAGTAGCTAGGGTTATTGTACAATAGAGTTGACACAATAAAAGTATATGTACTGTTCTTTGGTGTACAAAGGAGGGGATGTTCCGTTCTGTCCGTCCAACAGAAGCAACCTGAGTGTTCTGTGTTCTTTTATGATGCTTATTTAAAAACTCAACTTAAGTATACGGGGAAAACATGGAGAAGAAGATTTAAAACCCACTATTTTCAGATGAATTTTTACAATGCTAAAGCTTAAGTACAAAGTGTGCCTTCTTTCCTGTACCTCATTATGTGCATTATAAAGACTACAGAATCTGAAAAAGAGAAACATTTGGATATTTAAGTTCAAAAATTGGTGAAGATAGGAAGTTGCCATGGCTACATTAAAGCCCAGTTTTTCCTTTTCTTCTATAGCAAATTGCTAGCTAAGTTCATTTGTATAAAGAACTTGAATTCTATTTTCCCATTATCTGGCTTTATACCTTTGTTGTAAGACTTAGTCTTTCTTCAATTCTAATTGAAGGTTCCATATCCCAAAGGTATTGTTGAACTAAACTAAATGCATTGCTATAAAAGGGTATTCATTTTGCCTTGAGAAATATTTATTTTCCAGTTGTTCAAAACTAATTGTTTGAATTTGTAGGTCAATTTTCAGGAAGTAGATAGTGGTAACTATTTAGAATAGTTTAATGAATATTATAGTATTCATCTGTTGATAAAAATTATATAGAGGAAGAAAATTTGCTTTGTGATATGGAACGTGGGTCAGGTTTACTAGATGATTTTATAATTGTGGACAGGATACCTTGTTTTCCTGTGCCTCAAGTTATGGATCATTAAAATTTACAAATTAGTTATATGATAGTTAAGATTCCTTCCCATTCTAAATGTATGTATTACTCTGTGAACATGAAAGGTTTTTAAAAAGATGTCTAAAAATGGTTGTGGGCAAACTGACTTATTCAGTTTTAACCTTTGTATTTAATTGATCACAGGTTTACAATCAACACTCTAGTCCTATGTCATTAACACATCAGGGTCAGTGAGTTTTAGTCATGAAGTTTTTAAATGCTATCAGATTAATTACCTGGGGTTATTCCTATTTCACTTCATGTTTATATCTACCCAGTAGCAAATGAAAAATAGAGTTACTTTAGTCATCCAATTAAGGCATGCTAACTACTGGGTAAATAAATTGCCTGGATTAAGTACCTTGATGGAAAACTGACTTGTCAGTAACTATTAATATTGATATATAAACAATATAACCATTATGATTAAAATGGTTCTATATATAACCATTATGATTTAAAGATAGAGATTTTTACTATTGAAGCATCAGCCACCTAGATATATTTAGTATCATGAAATTAGTATATTTTTGACGTCACAAATTTTTAGGTGGAAGTGGGTATAGGGATCCATTTGGTGCTCAACCTCATTTCAACTGTGAAACCCTTTGTTCACATAAAGTCTTACCCATATTTGCATTAAGCAAACCATAGGAAAGAAGATCTATTCTGGTTAGCACAGGAGATAGGATGGTGTAGGAGAGTGTGGTAAGGCAGACATCTAGAAAAATCTAGACGGTACCCAGCTTGGTTTTCCTGCTCCTAGCATCTGATCCTGATAGGGCTCCAAAGACCTCACTTTCTGAACCATCCATCCTCTCTTAGAAATAAAGAAATGGAGACCCTCAGAGGTGAAGTGACTCATGCTAAGGTGGTTTATTCTGGGGGACTACTGAAAATTTGTAGAGACTTTAGGTGTTCTTTCTAGTACAGATTCTCCTATGATCATCCCAGTCTATATGCCTGCCACAGTTAGGTCTGTTTCTCTTGGCCCTGACTAAATCCAAATTGGCCTCTCTCCTTGCAAGGTGGGAAGAATCTCCAAGTGTAGTGTGATAGCACTCAACCTTCATGATAAATATTAGCTACATAATGGAAGGGCCTGGGAAGAGGGAAATGCTCAAGAGGATGGGTAGAGAGTAGCATTTAATAATAATACACCAATGGCAAACATGTCCCATGTGCCGTGCATGGCCTCATTTGTTACATGAATTCCCACAGGTGATCCTCATGTCAGCTCTTTTTGCACCATTATTATCTTTACTTTATCTACAAGGCCAAAGAGGTTAAATGACTTGCCAGTTTAGACTCCCTCAGATGTACCTTCAAATCCCTTCATTTTGCCTCTAAAGCCCATACTTTACCTTTAATCTGGTTAAATTAATTAAACAAGGAGGCCCTTAGACACTGGTGGCCCTAAGGCTAGGGGTCCGTGTAAGCAAACCAAAATCGAAGCTGTAAATACCTCAAGGTTATGAAATTGAAATCAACCAGGAACAGCCAAGTAGCCTTTAAACTATAGCCGATCAATAATTCTCTCTTTGCTTCCACACTTTCTCTATTAAAGTCTCTCTCCAAGTGCCTGTCAATGGAGGCGCCTAAGCATCTTCAGTGAGGTGCTGCCCTGTTGGAATTAAGTTAGGCTCAGATAAACTCTAAATTTTAGTAAAAGATAAAATTTCAGTTTATCTTTTAATACTCCTAAGCTCTACTGTCTCTCAAATGTTTATTAACGTAGGACCCGTTATCTTATTATCTTTTCAGAAAGGTATTTCCTCCAACTGGATAGGTACACTTGTTTTTGTTATGTGTTTCTCCTTCTCTGATTTAAAAAAAAGTTTTATGCAAAGGAAATGTCTAAGGCAGCTGAGTGTTGCAGAAGTGAGACTGGAATAAGAAAACCTGTTTTCTGGATCTAGTTTTTCTCTGCCATTCAGATAAACCATATTGTTCTCTGAGTCTCAGTTCCTTGCAAAATGTGGGGTACAAACAAAATTCTCACTATTATCTCCTAATTGATTATTAATGTTCTTTGCAATCCCTTAGAGATTTCTTATACAGTTGCCATTATGCAGAAGTCTGTTAGTTAGAGCAAAATTATTTTTTTTTAATTTTTTAGCATTTATTCAGTTTTGAGAGACAGAGAATGAGTGGGGAAGGGGCAGAGAGAGAGGGAGACACAGAATCTGAAACAGGCTGAGCCATCAGCACAGAGCCTGATGTGGGGCTCGAACCCACAAACTGTGAGATCATGACCTGAGCTGAAGTCAGATGCTTAACCGACTGAGCCACCCAGGCGCCCCAGAGCAAAATTATTTTTGTTACCGTACAGAATTTATGTACTGAAATGTAATGTATACCCATACAGTTCATGGCTACTATCACTGACTAAATGCCTTAGACTGGCATTTTCAGATTCTCAGATCAGGTATTTTGAGATCTCAAACTAGCTTAGATTCTTTCCTGTTGCTCTGACAGGAATAGCTACAGGTACAAAGGAAAAAAGAAGAGGGTAGATTTGATATTTTGTATCCTTGTCATGTTTAAGACCTTATATTTGAACATAGAGAACGTTGATGCAGATCTTAAGTCATCTACTATTTCCATCCCTTATGAAATTAAGCTTGCGATGAATTTCTTTTAGAGAAACCAAGAGTAACTTAAATAGCACAATTCTTTTTTTCTCCCAAATCTTAAAATACGCTGTTAGGCAGATTTTGAGGGAGTCTTGGACTTTTTATGTTTTTTCTTCTACTGTTTTCAGATTTGAGGCTTGTGCTACATGAAGAGATCCATAGAAATAAAGTAAAACAGGGACAGGATAGTTTTCTTTAAAAAATAATTCCAGGGGCATCTGGGTGGCTCAGTCTGTTGAGCATTGACTCGGCTCAGGTCATGATCTCCTGGTCTGAGTCCTGATTCAGACTCTGTGCTGAGACTCTCTCTCTCCCTCTCTCTTAAAAGAAATACACATTAAAAAATTATTAAAAATAAAAAATAATTTCTAATGTGGCACCTCCAAAGCATGAGATTTGTGGAAGCTAGTTATAGCATAGCTACAATTAAGAAGGATCATTTTTAGTGCAGAAATTCCCCCTTTATAATTTTCTTTTAGAAAGTGGGGAGTGAAATCTGAGTCTCGGAAGTGTTTCATATTGGTGTAGTGATTTCTGTATACTCTCAAATTACCAGCTTGTAGTGATACTGTCATTTCTCATTATGAAAAGAATTCTGAATTTGTATTTATTTTTAATTATAGTTTTTGCTCAACCGAGCACTTCATTAATAGCATTATATGTGAAGTTGATTTCTGTACATGATTAGCAAAACAGATGATATTTCTAAGCCAGAACTTGTCTCTTTATGCTTGTATTTATGAGAATCACTTCATGTATTGAGGAACTCCACAGTATAATGTAACAGTACTCCTTTCAGTATCCTGTGAGAGCCAATGGATTCGGTTGCCTGATTTGTTTTTTTTACCATCTTTTTTAAAAAGTTTATTTACTTATTTATTTTGGGAGAGAGAGAGATAGTGTGTGTACACACGTGAGCGAGGGAGGGGCAGAGAGAACGAGAGAATGCCAAGCAGCATGGAGCCCAACATGCGCTTGATCCCAAGAACCGTGAGATCATATCCTGAGCCAAAATCCAGAGTCAGACGCTCAACCAGCAGTCACCCAGGCACCCTTTAACTTTTTTTTTTTTAATTTTAAATGTTTATTTATTTCTGAGAGAGAGAGAGAGACAGCATGAGCAGGGGAGGGTCAGAGAGAGAGGGAGATACAGAATCTGAAACAGGCTCCAGGCTCTGAGCTGTCAGCACAGACCCCAATGCGGGGCTCGAACCCACAAACTGTGAGATCATGACCTGAGCCAAAGTTGGATGCTTAACCGACTGAGCCACCCAGGCATCCCACTTTTCTTTTTTTAAATTATTCCCTTTTATTTAGCATTTGTCAAGTATAGGCATCTTGGAGGAAAAACACATAGTTATGCATTAACCTTAACATTCACTCATCTTAGAGTGTAGTACAATCATCTTATTTTCTAATATGGGAAATAGAGTAATGTAAATCTTGCTTCAGATTATAATTGAACTATAGATCTCTATTTGGGTGACTGACAGTACTTTATTTAATCTTTTTATATTAATTTAGAGAGAGAGAGAAGGAGGCAGGGAAGAGCGTATGGAGACGGAGAAAGAGAAAATCTCAAGTAGGCTCTGCACTGTTAGCTTAGAGCCCAGCATGAGGCTCGAACTCATGAACCACAAGACCATGACCTGAGCCAAAATCAAAAGTCAGATGCTTAACAGACTAAGCCACTCAGGTGCCCCATTTTTTAAAAATTTTATAACAGTACTTTAGCAGCATGTGGACCAAGAATTGAGAGAAGACCTTGAGACCTGCAGAGACTTTATTTTTAAAGTAAGAGGTCCCTTATTTGCTATAATTACGTAATTTTTTGGTTAAGTTCAAAGTTATTTCACTATATTGCCTTGCACAAACATAATATTATTGACAGAGAAATTTACATAGAGATATCATATTTTCAGATTTTTATCATGTTTGCTTACTTTTTATATGTCTGTCAAACTATGGCATATATAAGGGTGCTAATTTTACTAAGGTCAGAAGTAGTCTATGAAAGGATCCTTAGTATATTTACAAATTCATTGAGAACTTTGAGATTTTTTTACTTCTATCTCAGAAACAATGTGTGTATTTTTATGGGAAAAATAATTATAATTATTCTCTTGACAAAATGCATGTGTGCACGGACGACTATATGAAGATCCCTTCAGTTCTGTTCAGAAAAATCTTCCAATGTGAATTGAGTATCCTTTTGTACTAAAGTTTCCTATTTTGTTCCAACTTTTATTCGTATCAGTAGGTGTTTAGTGTAATTGATTTAGTTTGGATGAATTTGTATTAAAAATTTAAATGGACGTAGGCACCTGGGTGGCTCACTTGATCAAGCCTCTGACTCTTGATTTTGGTTCAGGTCACAATCCTAGGGTGTGGGAATGAGCCTTGCATCAGGCTCTGTGCTGAGCATGGGGCCTGCTTAAGATTCTTTCTTTCTGTCCCTCCCTCTGCCTCACATGCTCTCTTTAAAATAAATAGAAGGAGAACCTGGGTGGCTCAGTCAGTTGAGCCTCTAACTTTGGCTCAGATCATGGTCTCACAGTTAGTGAATTCGAGCCCCAGATCTGGCTCTCTACTGTGCACACAGAGCCCCCTCCAGGCCTTCTGTCCCCCTCTCTGCCCCTCCCCTCCTTGCATGTGCTCTCTCTCTCTCTCTCCCAAAAATAATAAGTAAAAACTTTAAATAAAATAAAGTAGAGCAATAAATAAATAAAATTTTACATCTGTAAATAAATAAATAAATAAATATAATTTTACATCTGTGAAGAGAAAAACTTAATAAATATGCTTTCCTATTTCCCTTGATACTTTAGATTTCAAAAAGCTCAGTCACATTGTTTAGTTCCAGTCTATTTGGAAGGCATTTCCAGCTATATTTGGAGATAGTTTCCCTAGTAATCCACTGACTGAATGACAAGAAATACTCCTAAGCTTGCTGTATAGTACAATAGTTTGGAAAGCAGTTCTCATGTAGACCTGCTATCAACTATCCTACATCTCAGATGAAAGCATTTAGGGTAATTATGCAGATAATTCAAGCAATTTTTAAATCATTTTCTTCTTCATTGGAAGATAGCCAAATACCCTCACCTAAATCTTTGAAGTCTCCATTCTTTGAGTCACCTGAAGACTCTCCATAGTTAAAAGAAAAGAAAAAACAAGCAAACAAACATGATTCCAGCTTGAGTTGATTCTATGGACCATGCATGCTGCCTTGTGTTTCTGATCTCATAAGTATTACTCTCCCTCGGTCTTATAATTGAGAGGACATACTGGGAATATATGTGCCCCTTTCCCTCAGGGGGAAAAACAAAACAAAACAAAACAAAAAACACCACCACTAACAACAAGAAAAAAGTTTGTTCTAGATTGTTGCCACAAGTAAATGTATTTACACCAATCTTAGGAAGGAGGGTTTTTCAAGCAAAGATATGTTATAAGAGGATGGTACAAAAAGATTTTGATCACATCTGTACTTCTTGATTAGCTCATTTTGGCAGAGCAGAGAGCCACTGGTTTGTAAAGATAAGAAAGCCTCTGGACAGAAATCTTATGATGTACTATAGATAGAGAATGAAGAATATTTTAGTTGAAGTATTATAATAGAAACTCAAAATGACATTCCAGAGAAGAATATTCCTCTGACAAGAACTCAGAGTGTCTCTGGCAAGTTCAGTTTCTGCTCTGTACATAATAAAATATTATTTTTTCTTTGGTATTATACAAAAAAAGCATGGATATCAATGTGTTTTATATTTTTACTAAGGATCATGAAAATAAGGTTTGAAAGGAATCCAAATAAAATGAGCTCCTGTGGTCAAAACATGTTTTTCAAATGCATTGAACAAGAGACTAAATCACAACACCGCATTTCAAGTGTGTCATGGGTCAGCACACGCTGGCCGTGTGTCCCGTGATAGATGATGATTTTCTGTTACTGTAACTTAGAGCTGATAATGCTGATACAGTCTGTATCATTCGTCCCTTATAATGAGCATAGAATTGTTTGTCTATTTTTATTTGGAAAGTGTGCCAGATTTCCTTCATGCTCCGATTTCCCCCTTATGCTCCTGACAAACTGCTTAAAACAACAGTCATATTTGTGTCTATGGCTATAAGAGTTTAAGACAGAACAACAAACACTCCATTGATAGCTTGAAAAAAATCTTCTTGAATTATAGTTTTGAGTTTCAAAAGTAATCGTCTAAACAAGGTATAGAGGCAGTGTACATGTCTTTGTGCATATTTGTGCATCTTTCAGTGAGAAGAAACTCATTATTGGGCTAGTCCTGGACTCTTTCTCTCACACTTATGTTGAATAATGATTAATTTGAGAAGACCTGATGGTCCTTTGAAGGAGTCTGTAGGGGCAGACAGAGTTAGTTCTTGATGTGCAATAGATCAGTGAAGCTTTATTATATGTTTCGTGTGTGGAAATAAAAGGTACTATATGCAAGTTATACCTTTGAGTTTCCTTCTTCCTATCACTTAGCTTAAAGCCACTTAACTTTATGGAAACATCACAACAGCTCTTTCCTTGGGGTTAATTATGTAGGACTGCCTCATGTAGACAACCTTATAAGATTTGGTTGCCTAAGACCCTATTGAATTCATTAGAAATTATTACTGACACAGAGGATGCAATTTAATTCACATTATACCTACTCATAATGGACTTTATGATGAATTCTACCTTAGTAAGTTTCCAGTGATATTTGACCACTCTACTATTTAAAGGCTACATATGGGTACTGAGCATTTGAGAGAATATGAGATCCCTAAAATCGGTGACATAAAAAAAAATAAATCAGTATTGCCTTTAGGTAGTGGATAGAAAGGACTAAAGCTAAATGAGAAAGTATAAAAGGCTAAATGGCCATTTCTTTGAAATGGAAACTAGTAGGGGCACCTGGGCGTCCAACTTAGGCTCAGGTCATGATCTCATGGTTTGTGGGTTTGAGCCCCATATCGGGCTCTGTGCTGACAGCTAGCTCAGAGCCTGGAGCCTGCTTCAGATTCTGTGTCTCCCTCTCTCTCTTACTCTCCCCTGCTCACACTGTCTCTGTCTTTGTCTGTCTCTCTCTCTCAGAAATAAGTAAAAACATTAAAAAAATGAAATGGAAAGTAGTATACTTTGCGGTTGCTTACTAAATTTTAATTTTGTGTTAATGGATAATATAAGTCCTTGCTAACATTACTTCTTTTATAGTAGCTACCTCCTGAGAGCTTGGGCAATATGCTGGATTAAGTATTTTTGGGAGGGGTTGCACATGACTAGAGGACCAGTCATAGAAACAGAGTTCTAAGTAAGACTTAGGGGGAGAAAGAGTGCTTTCAAAATAATATTGTAAATTTATATCCACTTTATACTTAAAAGCCTGGAATTCATCTCATATGTAGATGAAAACTAGGTGAAAAATCACCCATTTGAAAGAATTTCTTAGTGATAATCTCCCTATAGATAATTTGAGGAATATGTCAAATTGTCATTTTAGGCTAAGAAAAACTAATCGTTTTATACTATGTTATAATAGTTTCACAGGGTAGGATTCAATATAGTTTTAGTTTTGATTACTGGATATCAGTTATGAGAAGAAGTTTTCCCTTCATACAATTATGTAATTCAAAATCTAGAATCCCTTAAATTTGATCTGGGAAACTCATCTAAATTTAGTATTCCCATGTGTCCAGCCAAAATTACTTTGTGAAATAAAGTTAATTTACTATTAATTTCTATTGCAGGAATATTTCTCATTGCTCAATCAAGAATTAGTCAACATTAAATTATATTATAAGAAAGTTTCTCTGAAGCTTGAGTTGTTTGTATTTTGTACTTACATTTTTATGTTATATATTCATGTTTTACATATTTTCTTCAAGTAAAACCATGTAGTAAGGTTTAGATTAAACCACTGTGGATTGGAGTTCAAGATATAAGTTGCAGATAGAATGAAATATTTTTCCTGATTTCTGTTAATTATAATTCATGTTGCTGGTTAGTAAGATTGTAATATATCTTTGTGAGTATTCTGGGTGTCAAATAGATTTTCTTGGAAGTTATAGTTTTGTTTCAGTGAATGAAAGTTATCTTCAATATATGAGTAGACTTAAACAGTGTCAGGATAATGAAAAATATGAAGCTGAAAAATTTTAGTTTGATATTTTCTTTAAAGACTAATTCTCATTAATTGGCTGGAGAAACATAGGTTAGAAAAAGCATGTAATTTTTTCTAATGTGGACTTAATTCTAGTACAGATACTATATATTTATATATAATTCCAGTATAGATACAGTATAGATGGACATATAGGGTGTTTGCTGATTTACTTATCCTTACATAGTTTACTACAGTCCTGATCCTAAAAATTCTTTAAAAAATTTTTTTTTAATCTTTTATTTATTTTTGAGAGAGAGAGAGTGTGAGCAGGAGAGGGACAGAAAGAGAGGGAGACACAGAATCTGAAGACAGGCTCCAGGCTCTGAGCTAGCTGTCAGCACAGAGCCCGGTGCGGGGCTTGAACTCACAAACTGTGAGATCATGACCTGAGCCGAAGCTGGACGCTTAACCAACTGAGCCATGCAGGCGCCCACAATCCTAAAAATTCTTTAGGTTCCTTGTCATTTCCATTAATTTCCTATTTCTATCATATAACCATATAAAAAAAACAGCAAAAACAACAAAATAGCATTCACATTGTGCTACATTGCAAAAATGTAATTCAATTTTCCTATATGCCCTTATTTGATACCTACGGTAATCTGGTTGGCATGTGCTTCTAGTGCCCTCTCTACCAGTGATATCTTATTCTGTACTACCTTACCAAAAAGTACTGCTTTGTGTCATTGTTCTTGTTTTATTTTCCTTGCATAGCATCCAAGACTATCAGCAATAATTTATTTACTTTTGGTTTATTGCCTGCCTTCCCCCACACCAAACCAATTTTCTAGAGGACTTTTCTCAACACTGACAGACTTTTTGGCTTAGTGTGGGTGGAGGCCAGACCTTGTTTCTTGCTTGCTGATAGTGATCAGATGGAATGTAGTCATTATCTGTACAGCCTCAAGTTTGTGTCTTTAATGAAACCTAGTTGGAATAAAGAATCTGTGCTAGAAAATGATACTTACAGAAGACACTGTGTCCCCTTAAATACTTTAGGGCATACAAAAACATCCTTGTAATAATAATGTTCATATATATTCTTAAAAAAGTTAACACAAACCAAACAATAGCCGCTGTTAGTCAAGGTTAGGCACGTTTCAGAAGAAGCCCCCAGAATTCATAAAGCACATATGAAATGAGTAAAATTTGGTTGAAAATTTAAGCTCTGTATACTAGATTCCATAATATTATTGGCAGAGTTAGAAGTGTATAGTATGACTCAGAGCTTTGAAATGGACAGCTAAGTGTGACAAATAAATCTTTGGGGGTTCATTATTATCCAACAAAGTGATTATCCAACAAAGTTATCTGCAGTAACAAATCTATGGCCTTGACATACAATCTGAGCATGGAAAAAACATTCTCCTATTTGAGGTTATAACTTCAGTAGCACCACAGTTAAATAAAGCATGTGGACTTAAAAAATTCAGCCACAGTAAAATACAAAATGCTTGTTGTGCATGTGCAGAATCTTATTATTCATTGCCTCATGTTCAGTTGCCTCCTCTTGAACATGCTTATTTTGAGTTTTTAATGAATAGAAATGGCTTTGATGTAAGTGTGCAAAGAACAAACCAAGACTTTTGTGTGTGATAAAGGAGTCAGAGGGCTTGAAACTGCCCACATTTCCCTGTGACTGATCAGTTGAGTATAATCTATGTATAACAGAATGTTGTCAGGAAGTTTCTCCCTGCTGTAGGGCTGGTATTGCAACATGAGGTGAGTTTACATGCCTACATATTTGGATTATTAGACTTTAAATAAAAACTCTCCTTATTCTGAGTCAAAGAAGAATAAAGGAAGAGATGGAGAGAGGATAGGAAAGAATAAAGGAGGAAGAAAAACAGGAGGGGGAGGGGGCGGAAGGGAATCTCTGAATCTCTACCAGCCTCTCTTTCACTTTCGAGTGAAAGAAACTCTAACTATTGTCTATTCATGAGCATCTGCAAATCACATTGCAGCTTAACTGTCTCTTCCCTGATTTAATAGAAACTTTGATTGTTTTCTAGGATTTACATTCAGAGTAATTGTTTTTGCATTTTAATATAGTAAGAAGTAGATTGAATAAATGCATAATGTATTAGAAATGCTATTAAGCAAATGATTCTATGTGGTACTGTTGAATGAATGTTTTCCTTTTCTCTTCTGAACAAAACACAAATTTCTCCAATTATTTTTAAATTGATTGTTCTCTATTGTTGCCCAAGGAAAAGTGGGAAAAAAATCTATTTGTGTGTTCTTTCCATTTCTTCAGTATGATTAAATGGAGCAGCAGAAGACTAATACAGTCAGGTACTTTCCCCTCCAACATCTGTTAAGGGCCCTGTCAGCTGCATCCTGCATATATAGTATTTTCACACCCTGAGACTTCCGTTCACATTACCTTATTGTTATTTCTATTATAAATCCCTAGAATCCCTTAGCGGCCATACCACACCAATCTTTGCCCTGTTTGAGTTCCTGCCTCAAACTAGTGGGTCCTTAATCAAGCCTAGGGTGGTGAGAAGTTCCTGAAAGGGTTTTCATATGGCATTAGTGGTGGTGGTGAAGGACCTATCTGTTTGTTTTTTAAATGGACCATTTTTCTTAGCTTGCTCAAACTCCAGGGAAAAGAGACTTCTATTGTTTCAAGAGCTGGTAATGGAGCTCTTTTAAAGAGCTGACCTTCCCACATCAGACTGATATCTGGAAAGTCTGGGAAGTTATCAAACTTGCCATTCATTAAGGAAAGCAATGACTGGAACTTTTATTGTTCCATTTTCAGGGACTTAAATGTATTTGCCTTCACTCTCTTCGGTCCCAGTGGAGAAGTAAGTAGGGAAGTAAGTAGAAGTAAGTAGATAAGGGATAGGTATTCTTCCCATTTTGTTCAGCATGGACATCTTAATTTGCTTGCTCCATTGTACACAGATGTCAGTAACAAGATGTCTTCTGAGGTCCCACAGAGCATCTTTGTGAACAGACTATGTTATGTGTTACTGTGAGATTAAGAATATGCTTCCGTGAAAATTAATGACCTTCTCTTTGCACCTTGCTCTTGTTTTCGGTTCAGAAAAATAAGCTTGCCCTTGTCGGTGCTTTAAGACTCGAGCTCTTATAGTGTATTCCTGCGAGTATCATGCATGAATTTGATACATACATCCGTGGAGTTAAACTGGCTAAAAGAGCTGCCGATGATAAAAGTGAGGATGCTATATATGACAACAGCCCTATCACATTCATGTGACTCAGGCAATCTGTATCCATATCCTTTATATGTCTATGGATGTTTTTCTTTCCTACTTGCATAAATTGGTGGTATACATGATAAAAAATGCAAATGACAGAAAGCAAGCCCATTTTTAAAGCTCTGAAAAAGTAGATCTACACTCAGGGGACTTGTTCTCTTGGGTCAAGAAGACCAATGCAAGACATGCTGTATTTGTGTCTTAGAAGGTACTTTGAGGTTTTTGTTTTGTTTTGGTTTTCTCCTTCCAGCAAGCTAAATAGCACATGACAGTTGCTACAGCAACCCATTTTTGTGATTTGCAGAATAAGGGAGCAAACCAGATGTAAATTGTCAGTCAATAAGTGTCTATTGTCATAGAAGATGGTAACATACACAGTCTCATTTGGTCAATTTATATACTTTGGTGGTGTTTTGTTCTCATCTGCTCCTTTCGACATGCTGTCATAAATTAGTATTCCATTCTTTGGCTGCATAGTTTCTGAGTTTCATATGTGATGTTAAGTGGAAAAACTAGATGTCAGATTCATAGAAAGTGGTTGTTGCAAAAGGAAGGTTATTTGACATCTGTTTTGTCATTTTTCAGCATACTGACACGTGGATTCTTTGGTTTATCTCAGGGAGAAGAACCAAATTAACTTTTAAAGGGCACTTTAAAATGTTTTGTGATTGTTTTATTTGGAAATACAAATTTATTTACAAATTTATTTGTAAATTCCCAGTCTACAGAAATGAGTACATTTCTGTTTTTGTGATTCCTTTAACAAAGCAATAGAAGTCGTTATGCACTGGGGGCTCTTGGAAGTCTGTGGTCAGGCTTTTGTCTCTGTGTTTTGACAAGCGGATCCATGCTTTGGACCCAACTCACTTCTAACTGCTACCTGCAACTCCTCTTCCCTTCCTCTTTAGTTTTCCTTCTTTCATGTGTATAAGACCAGCCCCTTCCCTCTGCTTGCTTTTCCATTCTTCCCCATTATTCTAGAAGTCACGACTCTCTTGTTCCAGGTTTTGCTTCTGCTTCCAATGGAATCAGAGCCTGGGTATTTGTGTGCATATTTTTAACTAATAAATAGTGCAGTTTATGGCTTACCAGAATACATTAATGCCTCTTCCCCTGCATCCCCTTGGCAAGTTCCCACATCTTCCGTCCCTACGAACAATCCTCCTTTTCCCAACATCTAAAAAATCTTTCTTTAGCTGGTGTTCCAAAAAGCCAAAACCCAAAAAGACTAGGTAGAGAGATTATTGATGAGGCTTTTCTCTTATTCAGCACCATTTTACAGTACTACTGGCAATCATACTTAATACTTCCACGTATAACATCCCCTTCTCCCTTGTTAAACTGATAACAATAGCAATTGAAGTGATGGCAGTAGTTACTCAACTGACAGCGTAACGATACTCAAAATATATAAACTGGGAGCACAAGCAGCAGATATGATAACATTTATAAAACAAAAGGTTGTATTTGATAAATCTTAAGCAGATGACAAAGAACACTGTTTCATTCTCTAAAATTGTGGCTTAGAGAACTGTACATTTATAGGACCATAGAACACAAGGGAGTGGAAGAAAGAGAACAGTATGACTTCTTTCCTCTCCTACCTGAGGTTCCAGCCTGTCCAGCTCTGTAAAACCAGCTTGAGCTGTGAAAAATCAAGGCATGCATGGAGGAAGGATATAAAGAATTCTTCAACAGTAGGAGTCATTTCTCTAGCCAGGTTGGCTTTCAAAAATGTTGCCTGAGTTTAGGCCCAAACCCAGAAATATGAGTGGTGTTATGCTTTGAAAATTGAAAATGAAACTAGTCTTCCCTCCAAAGTGGTATCATAGGAATATCACTTTTCATCGTTCCCACTTTGTCCCATTAACATTAAGATTTCTTAAGTAGCCAATGCAAATGCTTTATCTGATTTTCCTGCTCTCTGAAACTCTTAAATTGTAGTCAATAGAGGCAGACTTGTGATTAAGGGATCACACATGGAATCTAGTTCTTTCTCTTCCTTTGTCATTAACTCCTTACCTATTAAGAGGTAGGTGATAGTATCAACACAGAGAGATACCATAAAATTAAATCAAATAATGCATTAAAAGTTCTTAGTATAAAAAAGTTCTTATTTTTGTACCAGAAACATAGAAAATAATCACTAAATGTTAATCACTATCAAATTAATAATGATCATAATAATGGTTAGAGCTTAGTAGAATTTATTGTGATTTAGACTAATTTTGGAGGTAGAGATGTGAGAACAGGAGAAATAGAGGAAAACAGAGCTACTTGAATGGTATTTGACTTTAATTTCCATTAAGTATTGCAGAATTTTATTTGCCAGTGGATTTTTCCAGTTATTTCTATGAAAATAACTCTTAAAATCTGCTACAATACTTGTTATCTCAGGGGTGCCTGGGTGGCTTAGTCGGTTAAGCGTCCAACTTTCACTTAGGTCATGATCTCGCGGTTCGTGGGTTCGGGCCCCGCGTCGGGCTCTGTGCTGACTGCCAGCTCAGAGCCTGGAGCCTGTTTCAGTCTGTGACTCCCTCTCTCTCTGACCCTCCCCTGCTCACACTGTCTCTCTCTCCTAGAAATAAATAAAACATTTAAAAAAATATATTTGTTATCTCAGTTAAATGGCATGTCTTCGAAGAAGAAAAATTATTGGAGACCAGGGACAAGTAAATGTGGCTAGACTTAATGGAAATGTTTGTAAAGTGGTCAGAAACTAGTAACAGTTGGCAGTGTTGTTTTTAAGTACAGTATTTGTGTGTGTGCTGCATGCTTTTTTAAAGACATTGCTTTTTTAAAGCATTGTAATAGATAAGGAAATACAGTTGTTAACTAAATATTTTTTAAAAAAGCTAATACAGCTTTTCTGAGATGATGGAATAGGGTAGTTGTTATTTCTTAAGATGTGGTTACATTTTAGGAAATACAAAGTTTTACATAGAGTGTTAAAATTTAACCTTTATTCAGAAGAAGGATTTTTCACATGAGGTAAAAATGAAAACTATCTCTATAAAATCACTAGAATAAGTAGACACTGTGGTGTTAAAGAAAATCATGTTACTGTCAGCAACTTAAAAATTTTAGTGCAGCAACTCAGAGTCTTGAGTGCTCCTTATTCTAGATACTGCATTCTTTGGGAATGAAACTTACAACAGGGTTTTAACAAAAGTTCACAAAGTAACTTGGCAATGACATTTATAATTTCGAAGATTACAGTTATTTTTGTGTGTGTTTTAAAGTTTCTTAGGGCCCCAGCAAAGAGGATTAGGGTGGAATGGTCTCAAAGCCTTTTAAATTTGGTATGGAACATCCAAGAAGAGAAGAAATTTCCAATGGAGTAGCACAAAGAACTGGATCGTTCTATTTCTATTGCAACTTTTTGTGAAGTCGTTGTTTTTTGTGTTTTTTCTTTTTTAAAAATTTTTAATGTTTTATTTATTTTTGAGAGAGAGAGAGAATGAATGAATGAATGAATGAATGGATGGGAGAGGGGCAGAGAGAGAGGGAGACACAGAATCCTTGAAGCAGGCTCCAGGCTCTGAGCTGTCAGCACACAACCCTATGTGGGGCTCGAACTCATGAACCATGAGATCATGACCTCAGCTGAAATCGGAAGCTTAACTGACTGAGCCACCCAGGTCCCCATGTGTTTTTCCTTTGAAGAATCTCTCTCTCTCTCTCTCTCTCTCTCTCTCTCCTTGACTTAAAAATGAAACAAAACAACTCTTCAGCTAAAATTGCTTTACGGCACATATTCAAAACCCCAGACCCAAATACTTAACATATTTGAAGCAGAACAGCAGCAACATATTACTGTCGATATAATGCCCTTCTAAAGAGACATCTTGAAAAGTGCCTGGAGAGTGAATTGGGCTTCTGCAAAACTCCCAACAGCCAACAGGTTGTACATATATGGGCCCTTTACAGCAAAGGCACTGCTGAATTTCCCTATGGAGTTGACTTTGTGAACTTTTGGTCATAAGAGTGCTTAAGAAAATGAATGATTTGATAAAAGCATATGGCCCAATCTTTTTGAAACCCTACCATCACAGTCAATGTGCTGTGAAAAAACCATGAGGCAAGGATTGAATCACCTGGTTTTTAGCTCCAGGTATGTATTTAAGTAATGAATCACTTTGAGCAAGTGACTTGATATCGGTAAAATCTCTCTCAGTTTGACAATTCAGTTACACCAGTTCTCCTTATATTAGTCAATGACATTTGAAAGCAAATCAATAGGAAGTATAGAATTCATTCATTAATGATACCACTGGGCAGTTTCTGGGTGACCCTCAGTTGACTTCACGTGAAATGTAGTGTAGTACATGAAAATAGAGGAGTTCATGAATGTGCAGGAATAAAGGGTATCATCCCCTTTTGGTAGATACTCTCCCTAAGGATATATACCCTACCATGCTACAGGCATTATCTAAGAGCCAAGAAATGACTGTGAATGATAGTAGAGATAAGGGCCATGGTTACCATAGTCTTAAAAGCATATTACTAGGAGCATCCACTTGATAAGTCTGATCTGTCAGATCCCTTATCAAATTCCTAACTCACTTGTCCATACCCTATTCCCAATCTCTTCTGCAGAAAAACACAACATACTGTACCTATTCTATAAATATTTTGTATCGATTCAAGCAATTAATTGTTTGTCTCAAATAAAGAGTCTTTACAAACCTGAAATAAAAATGACAGACAATGGACTAAGGAAAAGGACCTGAATCTTTAAAGCTTCAACCATCAGTTCTGAAACTTCATGAAAAAAAAGTCACTAGGGATTCTTATATTCTTCCAGTGATTCTAATGTCCTGTGTTAAAAATAAGCACCCAAGTGACTTTGAAGATAGAGACAGCCTAATAAATTTTACTTCCATGTTAAAAATGAAACAAAGTATGGAAACATGTATATAACATCTAGATAATGAAAGCATTTAGCAAAACTTTTAGAATATGGTGCCTTCAAAAATCTTGATAGATGGGAAAATTTAGATAGATAGATAGATAGATTTGGTTCTATTGGCTGTGTCATACTTACATAATTCCTTATCAATTCTCAAGATTCTACTTATTGACTATTATCCATGGTCATTGAGTAAATGACCATGATACGACATGTCTAAATGAATGACTAAGTGATATATTATCTTAGAATATCTCTCCTTTCATAGACATCTCAATCAAGTAAAGTGCAGAGTAGCACAATGATTTATAATTTAATATGATTATGTCAAATTGGAAGCATCTAACTTAAGTGAAGTTATATTATTATAACTTATATTATTAACTTATATTGAGGTTATGAACTCAATATACCATTACCTTCAGTATGGTGTGGAAAGGAGTGGAGGCAAGATGTGGCAGTCAAGGAGTTACTAATTTTAGGTAGGAAAAATTCTCTATGGGACAGATTTAAATTTTTAAGAGTTCATCACCTTTCCTAAGTGTACAAAATATTTAAAAGTATAAAGAAGTTTTCAATATTTCCCAAATCTGGTAAGTGACGTGGGACTGAAGTCTTGTTCTGTGTGTTCAATTTGCAAGATATTCATGGTCTTATTGTCTTATTTTGTTACTGCTTTACATTCTCTAAGAAATGATAAAGATCTTTTTAAGTCCTTCTGGAATTCAGCCATGATTTTTTCTTAACACACTACACTTTTGAAGTTACACAGGTTAATGAGAATGTTTAAATAAAAAATCTACATTAATACTTTTATTTAGATTAGTTGAGTTATATTAAATGTTCATTATGTTATTCTTGAAATACTATCAGGTTGCAACAGGTGGTAAAACGTCAGGTTTGCTTAACTATTATATAAGCTTTCTGATCTTTGCTGATAAACTTAAAACTATAGAAATAACCCATTGTTGGATGCTCCTGCATAAAAAGTAAAATGCTTCCCAAAGGAGAAAAATGTTATGCTTATTCTAAGAAATGAGTGATATGGGAGGCACCATCACATACTTTTAATAGAATAGGATTTGGAGTTAGATATTCACGGTTCAACTTGGGCTCCTGATCAAAGTGGGAAGTCGTGTAGATGCTTCCCCCTTCTGAGCCTCTGTTCCCTCGTTGGGCTGTGTATTTTGGTGGCATGGGGTGTGAAAGAATTTAACCAGGGTCTAGGCTGTGGTACATGTTGAAAAACTGTTGGCCTTCATCCCCTCTTTCTCCGCAACATCCTCAGCTCCTTGCTGTTATATATGGATGTAAGATGTAGTAGAAAAAAACATAATGACCCAAAACTATAATCTAAAATTACCCATGTCCTTTATTTCTTACATGTGTTGAGTTAGGTTTTTCATGATGCATGTATATTTTAGCCATCTATCACCTCAAGCTTGATTTTCACATTTCATTTGTCTAGTTACTTAACATTTTTTTAAAATCTTCATTCTGAAAAAAATATATACATGAACATAAGCTATCTAAACCCCATTCCTAATTATGGGAAGAATCCTTAGTAACATTTTGCCTTAATTTCACATTCAGCTTTTTCTATGTAGGACAGTCAAATTGAAGGACTCCCCAGATAGCTCTTTGAGGAGGTCACTCAGTGAGAAACGCTGAAGTTTTGCAAGCAGCTGGCATGGAACACTTCTGCTGAAGTTTTAGGTTTGGCTCAGCATGCTCAGTTTGAAAAACAGATTACAGCTTTCATCTATTAACTTTGCAGAGTGAGAAGCTTATTAATACTGAGGAGGATTGAGGAATATCATTGAAACTTGATGATCATACTAGCAGGGAAATAGTGTTCCTGTATTCATGCTTCTTGTTTAAGAGAATGCATGAGCAAGGAAGCATCCACAGATTGGAATCGGGGTTGTGGATGGACCATTATGAATCATGACAATTAAGACTTAACAAGCTAAGCTTTGCATTTTTCCTTCATGCCAGTTATTGAGGTGCATGACCATAAGTAAAGAACCATGTTGAATTGTACTGGATGGGAAAATGGTGGAAGAGGACTATAACCTGCCAGGTCACAAGTCTGGCTATGAACTGAGCTACACAAAGCATTTTAGTTCATCAAATAGGTAGTAATACCTAAATATAAATAAGTAAATCATCACTTTTCTTTCAGAAACAACAACAACAAACATAAAATATGAAAGAATCTTGCAGAGATAATATGCTAGTGTGAGAAGAATTGCATGGTATGAAATGATAAATGGAATGATCGTATTTTGGTAGAGAATCCAACTCCTAGACGGCAGTATAGACGAGCTGTGTTCAAGCAGTGCCAACAAGAAACAGTGTTGCCTCATGCATAAAGCCATGTCCTTTAGAGCCAAACTGACCTAGGTTCCTTTTCCTCTTCACCCTTTCATTAGTTGAGGCAAGTTGTTTTTCTTCTTTAAATCTTAATTTCCTCATTTGTATAATGGGGTTAGCAATAGTACTTGTTCCATATGGTTATTATGAGAATAAAATGAGAAAACACATGTGAAGCACTTAGCACAATATCTGGCACAGAAAATGTCTGTATGTAATAAACGGGATCTGCTAATGTTATGATCATTCCCTTAGCCAGTAAAGGATTGTCTAAGATAATGTGATCTTAACTTCTAAAGTCTCTACTGAACACATTTGATGTCATAAAAGATTTATTTCTTCACTTCCTTGACTGTTTTGTCCAGCAGCAGCATATTGGGATACAATTTATAGTGCAAATGAAAGATAAGCCTTGGATATTTACATGGAATTTGCTTGCTCATTAAAAATAAAGGAACTAATTAAGGAAATGGTAGTTTGGCAAATGCCTCACTGATTTTAAAAAGTTAGTCGAACATCACCTTATGACACTCCTTGAGCAGCTGTAGTGTTTATGTAAAAAAAAAAAATGCGTGGGTGATAAACTACAGGAAGAGGAACAAATATAAATAATGTGTTTGGTAAGTGAATCAGTTCAGCTATTCACACAAGAAATTGACTTGTTGGATGAATACAGTCTAAGCTCATATCTTATAATGGCATATGCTTTTCCTTCAAAAATTACTAAGAATAGAGCTTCCAAGGTTTATATGTGCTTAGAATGTATTCCTTTTTCACATATAGTGGGAGCCTTGTTCTTCTTATTCCATCCTATTGCACTTTCTCTTAAATGATACAGCCTTGTAACCTAGACTCAGCTCCATTTTGCCTATTTCATCATTTTGTTCTCAGTCCTTAGGCACATGCAGTGGAAGGCCATTAAACCCTTGGTCTTTGTACAAATCAAAATATGATCCGTCTAGATGTATTTTCAAATTACCCCTGCAACTATTGAAATTTCAGTAAGGTCCATTGTGGTTCCATATACTCTTTGCAAAATACATTCAGTAATTGGTGATTCTGAGTGACTGGTTTTTGATGAACATAAAATTAAATGTAGAGCCCAGAGACACTGTTAGTAAACAATCATAAGACCACTCACTATGTCTTAGCAATTTGAATATAGCAGTGAGAAAAATATTCTAAGGAGATATAAAAGCCAATATGAATTGCATCTCTGAAGATACATGTCGGTTTTTAAAATGTTTTGATTTGTGTTTTTTCTCTTAACAAAAGCCAAGTGTAAATTAGCTGACAATGTAATTTAAATGCCTTGACCTTATGAGACTGTGGGATATTATGGATAAATTTTCCTACTGTGGAATGACTCTACCAAAATATTTGCCTTTGTTTGTTTATAGTCATTTTATTAATTCAGTTGTGTAATTTTAGAGAAAATTTGTAAGAAGCACAAATCAGTCTTCTCCACCACAATGAAAATGAGGCCTCTTTAAGTATTTTCTGTAGTCAAAATTCAAAATACATAGCACTTTTTAAATCATTGTAATTGTTGGATGTCCTGAACCTTCCTGAAGGCCATGGCCTGTTAGCAGGCTTGTTCCTCCAGGAATGTATCCTCCCATTCCAGGAATCCCTGCTTTGAACAAGTCAGGAAACACTGCCTCCTCTCTTACTCTTCAGGGAATTAAATCCCAGAGGTTTCAGGCCTCTGGAAATAGAAAGTGTTTCCTGTTGATGCTAAGCCTTTAATTGATTCAGTGGGTCTTTGGGGATTCCGTGGGCCTTTTCAATACAGACATGGTAAAAATGGTGGGAAAAAATGTTTACATTCCTTCCTAAACAGAATAGCTGATTGTTTGTGGAATGCTTTACTTCCTGGAAATAAAACTTTATATGACAACCTTCAGTACATGTGTTTTAGGGATTCTTACCGATTCAAAGGACAATATTACTTTTGAAAGATAAAATTTCCCCTAGAGGGCTTTCCGAATAATGTGAATACATTCACTGGTATGTTGAAGTCTTTGTGTGTCATTATCTGGCCAAGACAGACTAACCAGGAAGAAAAGGCCAAAGACGTTGCTTTTATAGTGACACTTTATCCATTGGTGGTACGTCAAGTGACTTTGAGGATTTTGTTCATAATTTTTCAGCAAGATGGAACTTGCCTGAATGATTTACTCACCCCATTTTATCCAGTTTTTGAGACCTTTAGCAACTGTTTATCAAAGTATTAATTCTGTCAGACAAACATATGGGTGAGGAGGTAGAACTACACACAGTCCTTTTCTCCAAAAATAGATATTGGTTGTGTTTTTCATGTTTAACTTGGTCACATAATTAGCTCTGATTTGAATTAAGAAGTAGGGATTTTTATTTGCAAAAACCTGTCCACATTGAGTATGATATGGTTCAAAGGACATACAATTTGGAAGGGTAAGTTCACAGTAGGAGTTCAAGAAAACGGGAGTGTGTATTTTCCAACAGACTCACAAAGTGCCAGGTACTATGACCAGTGTTGTATCTATGCAGTCAGAAGACCCTAACTCCTCCACATGTTCACTCCCTGACTGTGGCAAATCTCTAACCTCATGGAACCTCATTGTCCAATCTTAAAAGGAAGATGATCAGCATCATACCTACCTTACTAAGAGAAGAAAATGTCATTGTTGCAAAAGTGCTTTGTGAACCGTATAGCCCTACACAAATACTTACAATTAGTATTTTTTATATCCTAGTTTACTTCTCCAAAGTTTTGGGGTTAGTTCATTACTATTATCCTAAGCAAAATTTGGAGAGCACATTTAGAAACCAAGAAAAATTTGCCAGGAAGAAAAAAATAGGGCTGTGAAATGAAGGGCAGGTGTCATTGCCTACAAAGAGTCTCACTCAAACTTTGGAAATGAAAAGGTAAGGCAGGATGGGGAGATGAAGAGAGGGAAGTAGAGATACCATTGTGAGGATGTCCTCACTGTTTTTCAGCAAAGTGGATAAGCCAAGCATGGACCCTAAGAATGGACACTGTATTTAATGAGGGCACAGGTAAGTGCCTTAACATGTTACAGTGAAACCCAGTAAAAAAAGCAGATGAAGATTCTTTTCAAAATTCCTGGAAAAACTTCTAATGGATGATTAATAGTTGAATCTCTAAGGCTGGAGGATAGCAATAATATTATTAAAATGTTTTAAAAACAGGGCAAAAATGACTTGTTACAAAACATAGCAGACTATATCCAAAGATTGTCAGTCTGAAATATTTGGGTGTTATATACTTAACAACTTGTTATTGCTTCTATTGTTGAATGCCTACTTTTGCTTTTAAAGTACCTGATTATCTGGATGAACATTTCCTTAAATTTTGTGGGTTTTTTGTTTTTGGCATATATCTATAAGCTTTTTTATTTCTTTTTAAAAAAATAACTGAAAGACTGAGTAGGCAGACTTTTAATGGCATACTGGAGGGAGCATGCTAAAGGGATCTACTCTAGGCCTTGATAAAGAATTGTGTGATTTGATCTAAAGATGTTAAACCTTTTATACCTCAGTTTCCTAATCTGTGAAATGAGCATATTATACCATCTTCTAAGGTTCCTTTTCAATCCTGAAATTCTTTTATTATATGAAATTATGTTTCCCTTCTTCATTCTCTTATGCTGAAGCTGTGTAAGGTGCTTTTATTAATGACACATTAAAAACAAACAAAAAAAAAAAAGCCCTTACTTATCATGGCCTAAAGGAAAATGAACATAATAGCAAGTAGTTATATAGAAACTCAACAGTTATGCAAATATAGTAGATGGCTGGTTGGGGCTGTATTTCTTCATAAAGATCTGAGATGAGCATTTTGTCTTTTCTTCCTCACCCCCCAACCCTGTATTTAATAACCTCTAAATTGCATCTACTGAAATCTTCTTCTACCCCACCCATCATGTTAAAGAAAACATTTTTATTTCTCCATGACTTTTTCTATCCTCTGGCACCACCTACTTTCTTTATAATAGAATTTGATTTCCTCTTACATTGTGGTCCGAGGAATAATTGTTACCATGTTCTGCTTCCTAGTTGTCGAACCAGACATCACTTTGCCAGAAGACAGGCAGGGAGGCATTCACTGAGCTCTGCGTGGGACCTGTGTTCAGTGGCAAAACAGTGAAGCCTTCCTAAGTACTCACCGCATAGCCAATATCAGAGAGCTTTCTCTCTGACAGCACAGGCAAGATGTGCTGATGTATTGCTCAGTGTCTACCTGCTTTATTTAGTTTCACGGGACTTATGAGTGATACATAAGTGATTAAATCCTTAGAACCAGGTCAACCTGAAACAGTTTAGTGGACTGCAGATGTGTCCATGGTTTCTTCACATTGGCTAGAACTACATTATTTATAATGATTCTTTGGGGGCATCCTTAATGAGGCTAGAAGGAAGGACTCATTTTTTTACTATGCTCGTAGCTTCCTCTGAGTGATCTTACATATCTCCAACAGATACCTCATCTATGATCATCTTTAGTGCCTGCTAAGTAGTAACATTTAACTTATGTAAGTGGTTTTTTTTTAACTCAGGTTACAACCCTTTCTGATCAACTTAATTAGTTTGCAATAAATATCAACATGCCCCATCACAATAGAATTTTGCACTAGAAAAAATTCAGAGTGGGGGGGAGTAAAATATCAAGCCTATTTTGTGGCAAAAGAGAAAATAGGGAAAAAAGCTATAGGTGTAAAAAAGAACAAGAAATAATAAAACACAGCTAATGAATCCTAAGTTGACTACCTTTTTCATAGGTCCCTACGTTTCTGGCCTAGGAAGCAGATAACACTGTTTATTAAGCCATTAGCAGCAAAAACAACAACCAAAGACAAAAATTCCACCTACTCATCAGCATTCAAACTCAGTGTGTTGCCTGTGACAAGCGACACTCTGAAAAGATGGTCCTTTGGAGCTTGTCTTGCTAGAAACCTATTTCTGGTACAGCTACGTGACTGGGGAGACTATGGTTAAGTCTTCCAGGCATGCTCCTATGTCCATCCTCTGGCATTGGCAGATGCTGATCAGGTCACCAAACTCACTGGCAAACGCGGCGTGACAACACCAGGAGCTTGGAATGATGGTATTTCTCAGACTCAAGTGAGCACAATGTTGATATGTGTAATCCACAAAATATGTATGTGAGCTTTACCAAGGTTAATGAGCGAATCCACTGTTCTTAGGTGTCATTGATTGCAATTTAAACACAGGCTCTGTAAGGATTTAAGTATGTGTGTATTTGGTATGGAAAGTTTCCCTGGAATAGGTCTAAGAAAAACTGAAATCAATACTGCAATGCTACATTATATAGGAGTTTCAAATTGGGAGGCTGAATATCTACTTCAAGCTTTTCCTCTTGTTAGGAACTTAGGAGGTACCTCAAAATATCAGATCCTTTCTGTGTCAAAAGCAACACTTCTAATGAATAGCAGAAAAGCAAATAAAACACCTTTTCCTCTTTGTAATAAATCATTGTTTTTTTTTCTATAGATTGCATGTGGCGTTTGAGGCAGAATGAGCAAGCCTGCCAATATTGCGAGCTAATGCCTCAGCACCTTTCCTTTTTCACTCTGAGCAGGAAGCCTTTTCTTAAACTTGTTCATTTTACAGAGGGAAAATCGAAGCCAGTGGCATATTGTCAGAGCTGCTTTATTGTCATCATTTACAAAGGTCACTAGAATTAACTGACTTCTTACATATTGCAAAGTGACTCATATTTTGACACATTTATGGGAAAGTGGCAGGATCTAAGTGGCTGGTTATTGTCTTGGTTTTGGCTCATATTATAAACTAGGAACCCAATAATAACTCTGAAATCACAGTTGTAGGGGAAAAAAAATTACCATGCAGTCGGAAAGAATCAGATTCCATTAACTGTTTGGTTAGTTAAACTAAGGAAAAGGAGGAGAGAGCTCCAGAAGATGAAATGCAAATTCTAGGTTTGTTTTAATGTCTTTACAGGACCCGTTGAAGGAAGTAGTGACTGTTTGCATGAACATCCTCAATTGACGTTGTCTGTTTGTAAGCATATTCGAAGTAGCTGGCTTCCTTTTACAAGACTGAAAGTATAAATTAACCCACACTGTACTCCATGAATCATCAGTACATGGATGCTCATAGTTTACTAAGAGTAATTCTGTCTCAAAGGCATTGCTTCTGAAACTACAGAGAAATGTAGGATATGAGTAATATTTATAGTACCAGGGCACACTACTCCCTAGGTAGATATTTTGAATCCTTACTTCTTCTCTTTTTATTTTTCACATCATCTCCTCTTCACTGAATTAGGAAGGTTCTACTCATATTCATAGCCTGCTCTCACTAAAATTAGAGGCATGGAAACGACATATTGTTAAAAATAAATAAATTAGAGGCAAATTAAGCCACATTGCTCAATAACAGCAAAGGGAATATAGTGGTCGGGTTTGAACAAAAATCTTCTTAAATAGGAAACGCACTTTAAAGCTACCCTGCTGTGATTCTGTTAATTACCAAAGAAGATTAGAACTCTTCTGGTTCATGGGATTCTTTTACCTCGCGTGTGTCAGTTGCAGCTGCATTAGCAATCAGACATTTGCACTGTCCCTTCAGACCAGCTGGAGGATGTTATTAAAGGGAAGTCATTTACCCCAATCCGTAAGATGTAGCCTGGCAGAAATTCAATAACTGTTTGTGATATGCTCATTCCGCCACTCTGCTTAATGGTTTTAGCTCTTGACATACAGCAGCATTTGCCTTAATCTCCATCCACTGGGTGAAAGGGAGAAAAATGCCCTATTTGGGGGGTTGGTTTCAAAATACAGAATCATGTGCAATCTGCTTTTTATTACGAGTAACATGAAAAGAAAATTCCCCTTTTCTCCTTTCCTCTCCTCTCCACTCCCACTGTCCCCTTCTCCCCTCTCACCCTCCTCTCTCTCCTCTCCCCAGCACTGCTTTTTCTCTCCCACTCACATCCTCTGATGGGCGTTCAAGCTAGTAAAATACATGTTGGAGAATCCCACAAACACTGCTAAGCATACCCAAAGCCAGAGGGCTTTTGCATTTGAATTTCTCCTCAAAAGTAAAATGGAAAGAAGAATGCTTTAGGATTCAGACAAGAAGAAAATATCAACGGAGAATTCAGGTTTGAAAAAAAACAAGCATCCACTACCCAAGAAATAGAGCATATTTAAATAGAAATGGATATTTTAAACTTACCTTGCAAAAGCAGTTTCCGTGATGAACCACCTTTCCTGTCCCTGTGTGCTGGCTTCCTCAGTGCTGTAGTTGCGATAATCACATGGTTGTGTTCTTGCCCCGATGTAAATACGTGCATGTGTGTGTGTAATAAAGTATACACAAACATGTACTATAGATGGGCACACATGCAAGCGATCTTATCTTTGTATTCTAAAATATAAAGGGAGGCAGGACGCTGCAGCTAGGGTTCCTTCTTTTCCCTGGAACTCTTTCTCTCGGTCGGCAGGCAGGCTGACGCTCTCAATCCAGTGAAGAGAGATCCTGGGAGCTGGCTTTATTTCTCCTTGTTTCCATGGTGGTTAGTGGTGCATCGTTCACCCGATCAGTTGTCACACTGACATGGTGCTGCCTGCTCAGCGGTCATTAATAACTGAACACCCTCCGCTCCCCAGAGAGGAGCCAATCGCTTCAGACTGCCAAGATGTAGCATTCGCAGCTGCTCCCGTCTGGTTGGCTGAAACAACCTGTCTGTTCTATGACACTGCTGCTTAGGATACAAATAAATGAAACAGGCTTGCATATTTTCCTAGGTATCATTTCCTTCCTGCCTGCCTTCCTGCCTTCCTTTCATCCTCCTTTCCTTCCTTTCTCCCTTTCTCCTCTCCTTCCTTTCCTCCCTTCCTGTCTTTCTTCCCTTCCTTCTCTCCTGCTCCTTCCTTTCCTCGCTTCCTTCCTTCCTCTTTTCCTCCCCTCCTTCCTTCCTTACATCCTTCCTCCGTCCTTTCTTTCTTCCTCTTGTTTATAAGAGGAAGCAATTTTTGACAAGTTTTCCCATTTTTAGGCTCTCATTCATCTAGAGAAACTGTGTGTTTTCTCTCTGAAACTAGCAGGGCGTGCTACAAATAAGGATTTCCCAATTATTAAAAACACCTGGAGAGGCGCAAAGCCTCTCTGTAAAGTTCACCAGTGACTGCATTATTTCAGAAGAGTAGCTTGAAACTGTTTCGAGTGGCATTTGGTTTTCTGTAGGTTCTCCTTAATTTAGTGAATGTGCTTACTGTTCAATAATACCTTTTTTTTTAAACAATGACATTTCTTATCTGGTTTGACCACATTTTAAAAATAAGCGTATATTTGCTTCTCTATAATTCACAACATTGGCATAGGAGGGTGTATTTATAAAAAAATAATCATTTCCAATTACATTCATTTTTTTGAAATATCTGATGCAATTAATCTGACAGGCACATATGAACGTGTACACGTGTCAAGGTGTTTGGGTGTTTCTGTGTGTGTATATTTAGGAGGTAAGTTTTATTACTCTTGGGGGAGTATTTCAACTTTAAGAACTTAAATCTTCAAGAAAATGATTTTCCTTTATACTTAGACTTAGTAATTCTGAATGTATATTTACCAGGAAAATATGATATATATATACCACATATGTAAACACTTATTGAATTATCAGCAACTTAGAAAAGAAACACAGGAAAGTATAGCAGTGTATATTTCTGAAAGAACACCCTATGAGGAAATAGATAGCAATTTTTAAAATGCATGTTTTATAGCCTTAATTAATATACTGGAGGAACATCTTGTTGAGAAGGATGGAACATGAGGATTAATTTATCAACAGGTCAAAAACAGGCTAGATTCATGGCTGCAAGCCCTAGTTTTGAGAGACTACCCTCTAGTGGAGAAAAAAGAAATGACATTTTCACGTTACTAGATTTAGCTTGGAGGGGGAGGGGGGCGCTTCCTGTCTAAGTGCTCCTTAAGTATTTATTGAAATGACATAGACCAGTAGTTTTGGGTTATTACAATCATAATACCAGGAAATTTATAAGAACAATAACTTTGTTTCTAACCACAAAATATTTTCATTCTGTAAGATTCTTTAAGTTTTCAGGTGCTTTATTTTTTATTCTCTACAAATTAATTCAAATGGCTTCAAATCTTTTGAATAAAAATGAGTTCAGCACAAAAGTAGTTTCTTGCTTAACTTACTAACAGTGATTTCAGAAAGTTTATTGTAAGGCTTTATTCTTTACTAGATACTGTAGTGTTTACTCTATAAATGTTGCTCTGTGAATGGTAGGGATTATGTCAAGCTGGCAGTGTCGAGATGGAGTGTGTCTACATAGAATTTAATGTATTTGTAATAATATTAATAATCACCCTCATTATTGCACTCTCAATTTTACCCTTTCCAGCTTTAATATGTTGCATATTCCATATCATTTCAACATCTGTAGGATTACATTTCCACATATTGGAAAATTATCATAAAATTGTGATAATTATTTGAAAAAGGAATTTTAGTTTTCTACTGTTGGTTCCTTAAGCATTTCATTTTGGTTGATTGGTATTGACTGTATAATTGAGAAATCCAGTAATCAAACCAATTATAATGCACTTCCATAATGAAAGTAAGTGGTGATAATCAGGTACATGATTAAACCACTTTCTTGGTTTATAAATGAAACCAGCAATCATACTTAATATTTTAAATTTCAGTCTCTTTAAGAAATGAAAAAAATCTAAAATTTTTTTAATGTTTTATTTATTTCTGAGAGAGTGAGACAGTGTGAGCAGGGGAGGGTCAGAGAGAGAGGCAGACGCAAAATCTGAAACAGGCTCCAGGCTCTGAGCTAGCTGCCAGCACAGAGCCCGATGTGAGGCTTGAACCCATGAAACGTGAGATCATGACCTGAGCCGAAGTCGGACGCTTAACCGACTGAGCCACCCAGGCGCCCCAAGAAATGAAAAGAAAAATCTAAGTTTTAATTTACTGAAAAGTTGAGTACTCTTAAATGCTACCTTATGCTATATCATAGGAAATTGTTTTCACTCACTGTTCACCTTTTCTCTGGCGTATAGGTGTAAGATTGCTTTTCTTGCAGAGTTGTCCTTCAGCTGTAGGCACATGACAAATTCAAAAGGTTTCAAACTCCTTTTTATACATTTCATAGCATGGCACATTAGAAGTGAGACTGTAATGTGAGAGAGAAAAATAACTCTGGCTTTGGATGAAAAGGATGAAGAGTTTGTTCTTTGGCTGTGGTTTCCTTCTTCCTGCAAGAGAATCAGCAGCTTAGTAGAATCAGTATGTGATTAGGTGATTGTCCATGGTAACCATTTACTGGAAATATGAAACGTAGGTCTTTAGAAAGACATGTTAAAAACTTACTTAGTTATCACAGCCATAAAATAAAGTGCCAGATAAACACATTAAACTGTGATTGAATAAGGATTTCAGTGATTTTGAATTAGTACAATTGTGAATAGTCATCGAATGAGAAGCATAGGACCTTAAGACACTAATGGCCTGAATCCTGAAAGGTCAAGAGACTTGCCTAAGTGCACACAGCTAGTTAGGGAGAGCCAGAATAGAACCTGCCATCTTCCAAGGTGTTTTTCTACCATATCACGTTTTCATCTACTGGATAATTGATAGATCTGCCCTTTTTCTTCCTTTTTTTCCTCTCCATTTTTTCCTTTACTTTACCTTTCTGAAGTTTTTACTTCAAACCCACAAAAACTTCAGAGAAGTTTCACACTCCAAATATACTGTATTGTAAGGGTGTGTATGTCAGCTACCTTGTAGTAAATACCCACAGGATTTCCTGAATGAGTATTCCATTCTAATGAAAAGGTATTGAAATTATTTAAAGACATAAATGAATAATACAGCCCTTAATTTATGTTGAAAAAGTTCTGTCTTCATCACCAAATAAACAATAGGGGTGCAATAAGTATTTATTCATTGATTTGATGGTTGAAGTTCTTATTCATTTGGGAAGGTCTCTTGCTGTTTCGTGAAATCCTGCACAGTGATTGCCTGTGCACTTTTGTTAGAAGTGGTCTGGGTCCTGGGTCAGAGTGCAGGTTCTGCGAACAGATTGTCTGAGTGTGAATGCTTTCCTGTCACTTCCTAGCTTTGTGACCCTGAACAAGAACTTAATGTCTTTCTCAGTTTCCTCCCAGATCTTTATGAGGATTAGAATCGTTAATATGTGTAAAAGCTTAGAAAAGTACTTGGGATATAGTGAGCTTGAGTGAATGTTTGGCATAGCCATTATTGCCATCATTGCCATTGTCACTCTTGTCATTATCATAACCATTATTACCATCTGTTCCAGTTTTCTGTCTTGTTTAGACAGTACTTTACCTTCCACTCCAGGTTCCTGCCTCTACCTACCTTGTACTAAATAAGTGGGCACAGTTAAAATGCTACTTCCTGTGTGAAATCTTTTCTGACCATCTAACAAGATATGATCTCTCAATCTTTACCCCTCCCCCATCATTTATCAATTTTTAAAATGTATTACACTTGTTTCTATAATTTGATCTATGCCCCTTTTTAGCTTATGGAGTCTCCTGGATGGAGTCGATATTTTATTCATCTTTAAGCTTGTTAGCACATGCAAACATGGAAAAAACAATGTTTGTTGAGTACTAACTGTGTATGTTTTAAAAATTGTTGAATCTCCACAACATAAAACAGATGTTTTATCCCCCATTTGACAGTGTAGAAATATTGGCTCAGAGAAGTTAGATTTCTTGCCCAATGTACCAAAACTATGAAATAGTGGGCAAAAATTTGAACTCAGTTCTGTCTGCTTACAGAGCCAAGACTCTTTCACTGCACAAGGCACTCAATATTCATTTGTAAAATAAATGAATGCTTGATTGATGACTGAGCCAACCAATTCAATATAGTCAGCAACAAGGGATGCTAAAAATATAATACTATTTTTAAAAAGGAATGAATTTTTGCACTAAGCAGTGGATGCTTTTATATAGTTGTGGTTGTTCAGGGTTAATGAAAGGATATGCTGGCTCTATTTGAGAACTAGAGGTCTGAAGAAATGCAGTGTCTAGTCGGAAGTGAGTTGATATGCTCAGCAAGCTAAGTAACTATGCATGGGCCACTGATGAGGAGGGGTTGACATTGTACTGGAAAGATCTTCAGTGACATGGTCCTTTGTAGTCTAATTCTGATAGCAGATTAGCTCTTAATTAAGTTAGAAGCATGATGTAAGGGGAGTGGCACTGGCTGTTTGTTAAAATGTTGAACAAAAGCACATTGGATCAGAGAGTTCTCATTTTCTTTTTTCAAAAGGGTTTTAGAAAGTAGAATTGGAAACAGAAAGAAGATTCTCATTTAATGATAGGTCTTATTTTTTATTATGACTTTCTTATTATGGTAAAATATATATCATGGAATTTACCAAACATTTTAATTAAAATTTTTTTTAAAAAGCTTAACAGATTTTCAGCTTGCAGTTCTGCCGCATAAGTACATTCACGTGATTGTGCAACCTCGTTATGGCTTTTTGTGAACACTTAGAATCAGAGATCCACCGAATGTTAGAACTGGAGAAGAAAGAGATCTTTACATGCTGAAATATACAGATTCAACTATCAGAATTTAGCATACATCAAAATAAACAGAAAGATTGATGGGGGAGGGGTGGGAGATTTTAATAAAGAAAAATAAAGGAGGCACACCTTCCCTCCATGACAGGTGAGCCAATAGCATAAATCTGCTGCTCTTGCAGAGGGACCCCAGGACCCCTTCTGCTTCTCCCAGGATGGCCTCTTTCCATGTTCAGGTTGATTATGGAGTTAAGATTCATATTTTGCTGTAACACAGCATATAGGTCATATTTTTAATGAGGGATAGAACTCCACCTGAAGACCAATAGTAATTTAATCACTCAAGGAAATACACCATCAGGAATGAGAAAGATATCAGAAACCAAGGAGATAAATAACTGTCTCTGTCTGTCTATCTCTTCTCCAGACTCCTTTCACCCTCTCTTTCCTTCTTACCATTTTCTGTAGATCCAAACTGTTTCTCATCTTGGCTTCTCTCTGTGCATCTCTTTATTCTTTTCTTTCGACTATTCTTCTCTAGCCATGTAAACAGTTAGTGAAATAAAACAGTGAAAATCCTTTTTTTTTTAAAAATATATATAGCAGGTAGACAGAGACATAGCCAGACAGATAGGTAGATAGTTTGTAAGTTGCACAGAAATAATTGAAAAGAAACACATCAAAAAAGGGAATATACCAAACCACTGGTGGTAGTTATCTTTGATAAGATAATAGGTGGTTTTTATTTTTTTATACTTCTCAAATGTTCTACAGTAAATACATGGTGTTTTTATAATCAGATATAATAGCTATTACTTTAAAAAAAGGTATGAATTTCTTTTGAGGTAGAACTTTATTTCTATAACCGGAGCTGTCTTATTTAATAAAATATCTGACCTACTTAACTTAGTATTCAATTCTTCCACAACATAATAATCAAGATAGCAACAATAATAATAGTAGACATTTACTGAGTGCTTATTTTGTGCCGGGTAGTCTGTTAGGACTTTTTCGTGAATTGTATCATTTAGTCCTCTCTATTAGAGTACTAGCTGTTAGATTCATTTTGCAAATCAGAAAACTGAGAGCTGGGTGTGCAAAAACTTGGAGTTGCTTATTGGTGGAGTCCACAATCAAACCAAAGTATTTCTGACTCCAAGGCTGACACTTGCAGCCACTATGCAACATCAACTCTGATATGTTTCCCCTATCACTGGCCATTCTCCCTATTCCTTTTTTTTAATTATTATATATTATTTATTTATTTTTAATTTTTTAAAATTTATTTCTGAGACAGTGAGAGACAGAGACAGAGACAGACAGCATGAGCAGGGGAGGGTCAGAGAGAGAGGGAGACGCAGAATCTGAAATAGGCTCCAGGCTCCAAGCTAGCTGTCAGCACAGAGCCCGACGCGGGGCTCGAACCCACGAACCGTGAGATCATTACTTGAGCCGAACCCGGACGCTTAACCAACTGAGCCACGCAGGCGCCCCCATTCTGCCTATTCCTAACTCCAACCATCTCTTCCTCAGCATGTGACATGCCTCATCATTTCCTGAATGCACCTTGCACACTGCATTTGTAGCTCTTTATTTCTTCTGTAGTGTGCCAGTTCCATAATGCTTCTGCTCAAAGATCTCATCCTCTAAGAAGTTCCCCATCTGAGTGAGAGTATTTTCCTTATTTTGTTTTTAAATTTTTAAATTTACCTTTTATTTACGTTTTTCCAACACACATTATCATATATTATCATATTGTCATTTATCATATGGTTTATTTGTGCCTAGAGAGTAAGCAACTTGAAGGCAGAAGTAATATCCTATTTGCTTTGTACATTCAGTAGCACATTTACACACATGAGTGACTGAAAGAGTAATTGACTACTCTCTTATTTGTGCTGGCTTTGTTCCAAACATTTGACTAAAATGGGAGAATTGTTTAGTTATGAAAAAACTATCCCCCAAGGGGATAGATTTTGTCAGATCAGTGTCTTCAGTTACAAATGAGATTTTTCATAGAGAGCTATTATTTTGGGGAGAATAGAGTGTGTTTCTTGATTTGGCTTCTTTCTTTGTTCGCCACTTTCTTTTTTCATCTTCTTTAATTAGGACACATTAAAGGCAGTTGGGTTCATATAACTATTAAGATACATGTAAGTTCTAGGCAAAAATAAAACTCCAAGAACCAAGATGGCGTAAGATAACAGTTTGCCCCTGGTGCAATATTTGTATGCAAAGTCTGTTTGGATTTTCCTGATTTTACATGGGTTCTTTTGTTGAGGTGGGCTAATGAAAATGATCCATTTATATCTAAGCAAGAGATCAAAACAGTGGTTTCTTTGCAAGAGAAAGCAAACATTCTTTGTCAGTACGATATTTAGGCATCTAGTTAGATTGCACCATCTAGAAGTTAAAGGGTCATTTGAATTTTCATGAATATTTTATGTCACTTCTGTTTCTCGACTTCTGCTAGGCAGGAGAACAAAGGTGACTGTTAGCATTCTCATCGGATTCTCTTCCTTCATTGATGGGGAATGCAGGAGCCCCAGAGCTAAAGCTTTCTGTCTAATCTTCTAGTGATTGTTCAAGTTATTCCTTTTAGTGTAGGGAAGGTGCTTTCAAGAATGAAAGGCACTTACAACAACTCTCAAGAATGGTGGAATAGATGCGTGATTCTTGTAGTTATTACCTACACCAGGGCCACCGCTGAACGTTCAACTCTAAATTCTATTTTATAATCCCTACTGTATTCTACTTGGACTATTCAGTAACAGAGGTGGGATTCCTCCAATCTTTGGTCCTTAGACTGACTTTAAAAATAAGTTGATTAGATGATCAAGCCTAGCTCTGGGTACATCCTTGGCACTTACTACACATTTCATTTTGAGAGCTCCTGCTTCATTTATTACCTCCCTGATACGTTATTGTTATTTGGGCCTCACTGTCTTTGGATTCAGCCTATTCATCAGCTGGTTTCTAATTCAGGGAGCTGGAAGAGTTTGGATAGTATAAAGAATGCTCAAATAAGGTCAAATGCATATAGATAAATGTGCAGACTTTGCTGATAGAATTCAGGTTTTGTCAATCGTATTTATTGACTTTTGGGGGTCTGTGTAGAGCATTTTTCAAGGAATCATGAGAAGAGAGCTGTGGTCCTTATCAGTCTCCGCTATTTTAAATTTATTAGTAGCTATTCCGTACTATGGATACTTTGAGCTGCCAGGGAGACAAACCCTACTGAAACTAGCTTTGATTGAAATTAGCTCAAGTTATAAAGGTGAGGCTGTAGCAAGGATAATATCATCTCACATGCTGTAATACGAGCAGAGGGAAAACTGGGCCTCAGAGACAAATTAGCCATGGACTCAGATGCTGCCAGGAGATTCTATCTCTGTTCTCTCCCGGCTGCTCTTCTGAGCATTGCCTTTATTCTCTTACTGCAGATCAGCTTTCATTCCATGTATGGCGGCCTGACTACTGCCAGCTCTCAAGTCCTTCACCTTACAACTTTGCCACCAAAGAGAGACTGCCCCTTTCTCTTAACTCAAATTTGAAAGTTTTGGGGGGAAGATTTTCCACTAGCCTACTTTGGCCATCTGCTTAGCCATGGATAAAGTACTCTTCTGTCACCTCTACTCCCCTTGCCCCAAATTAGAGGGTAGAGGACAAGGGATAGTTCCCCCAGCAAAAGGAGGGTGTCCAACACATTGAGCAGTAAGAACTTGGTACCATTTATTGAGAGCTGTGTATCGAGCACTGAGCTAAATGAACACTTTACTGGCAGCAACTTTTTTGTAGAGTTTCTTATAGTTAGCTTCATTTTTAAAAAATTTTTAACGTTTATTTATTATTGAGAGACAGAGCATGAGCAGGAGAGGGGCAGACACAGAATCTGAAGCAGGCTCCAGGCTCCAAGCTGCCAGCACAGAGCCGGATGCGGGGCTTGAACTCACAAACCATGAGATCATGACCTGAGCTGAAGTCAGACACCCAACCGACTGAGCCAGCCAGTTGCCCCTCTTATAGTTAGCTTCAAAGAAGATGCTGTTTTCTCCTTTTGCAGATAGAGGAAACATGTTACTTCACCTCCTGTGGTAACATGGCTTGTGTGTGGCTTAGCCAGGCTTGGAAGCCACATCTGTCTGGCTCCCAGGCTTGAGCTCTGAACTACTCACTGTGCTAAGTGCAGCATTGTTATCAAATGAGACTTGGAGCCGTGCTGGCAGTGTTGTGTGGCCAGTCAGGCCTGTGCTTCCCGACACCAGTAGCCTCAGTGCCAGGGGTCTGGGGCTGCTGGGCACCCCATGTCCCGCCTCAAAGGATTGCGAGTCAAACAGGGTGGGCACTGAACCATGTCCTTTCTGCTGTCCTTACCACAGTGAATAACCTTTAGCTAAGATCAAAGCCCTGTAACCCTCACCATCTGTCTGATTCTCAGTCAAGTCACTCTCTGAGACTTGGCCTTTTTTGGTCTTTGTGGATACTTGTGGACATTTGAGGCAGGCCTCTTCACCATACTTCTCATGCTTCTCAGATAACAAGGCCCTTGGCATCCTCTCCCCCATCATGCAGCTGCTGCACTATACTTCATCTACATGAATCTTCCCTATTCTTTTCACTTTTCCTATTATCTAGTTGTAAGCAGATTCACCTTCCTTTCACCTAGTTCCAAACCTCCCCTTCTATTTTCTCCTGTAGCTGAAATCCAGTCTCCTTTCAGGGCCTGATTATTTTTATGACTTCTCTGCTTGGAGACCATCATCATCTTCCCATGTCTCTGGTCTGGGTGGGTGGGTTCATGCACCTGCAGATGTGTGTGTGTGTTTTGAGGGATCGTGTGCTTGTGTGTCCTCTGGCTTCCCAATCCCATTTTCACGCCACTGATTAGTATACTTTTCTATAAGGCCCATAGCACTCCTTGCCTTCCCACTTTGTTCTTACTTATCTGCTTGTCAACAGAGTCCAGACTTGGTTTGTGGTGAAAAATATTCTATTCCACCTGAGTACTGCTAAAATCGTGGCAGATTCAACTTTTATGTATAAAACCAGCCCCAAATTACTAAGTTTCCTTAAATGAAAATAAATGTCACTTTTACCTCCTTTCAGAAACCCATTCCTGGGATGCTCTGTTGATCTTATTGGTAATTAAACTTGTTCTACATTGGAAATCTTGAACTGAAATATCCTGCTTTCTGCCGTAACTCTCTATCTAGCTGGCTATTTTAAAAATGTGTTGCAGGGGTGCCTGGGTGGCTCAGTCGGTTAAGTATCTGACTTCAGCTCAGGTCATGATCTCATAGTCCGTGGGTTCGAGCCCCAAGTCGGGCTCTGTGCTGACAGCTCAGAGCCCGGAGCCTGCTTCAGATTCTGTGTCTCCCTCTCTCTCTGCCCTTCCTGGCTCACTCTCTGTCTCTCAAAATAAAAAAATAAAGACATATAATTTTTTTAAAAAAATGAAAAAATAAAAACATGTTCTTCCTATGTCTGCTTTTTGACACCACAAAGACCTCAAATCCTCTGAGGCCAGTTCTCTCCTGGTCATCTTTCTTCCTCTCCCTTTTCGACTTACCAAGGTTGGCTGTGTAAACTGGTCAGTCACCTTGATTCTCTTGCTCCAGCCCTCCACTGCCAGTGGAGACCCCAAACAACGCCATGGTGGTTCTTGGCTCCCGTCTCCAGGACGTTCCTGGAGGAAATCACGTGGTGATGCACACACTACAGCCATATAAACATAGAGCATCGTGCGTGGTTCAGCCTGCTCTTCAGCAGTGTCCTTCCACTCTTATATTCATCCTAGGTCTGTATTCATCCCACCATCTACAGGGATGGTTCCAAACTTTCTCTTGATGATTGCAACATCTCTTCTCTGATCTAAATATTCTTAGGAAACTGCCATTACTTTTAACTTTATTGAACTCGTGCTTTTAGGTGTGAACTTCCTTTATTTCACACCCTCCTACCTTATTAGTGTCTCTTTGTGCACACCCATCATTATCTCTCATTTGGGATGAGACTCTTACTTATTACTAATCTCTATGTCCCTCCCCTTTTTCTTTCAAATTCATCCATTTCTGTGTTCTTAGGAATTTATCTCTAGAAGCTTTTTCCCCTATTCCACTCTGCAGTTGACTTATTTATACAAAATCAGGCATGCTGAATTCTTACTTACACTAAAATATTAATAACATTATAACATTGGTAATAATCCTTTTAACCTTTAACATACTCTGTCATTCCATCTCTATCTTCCTCATATAAATTTCTCAAGGACCTGTCAACATTTGCTACTGTCGCATTCATCACTTTCTACTTACTTTTCTAGTTCACTTTTATCTGGCTTCCACTCCACCCGTACCACAAAAACTCCCCTTTGAATCGCATCTCTGCCCTTCTGATTTGGTTCTTGTACATTGAAGCCTCCCGGTCCTGCTCATACTTGCCTGCATACTCTCCTTGCTGTCCTTGTGGGCTTATTTGCCTCCTAAATATTTATTCTAGGCTTCTTCTTTTTCCTACTGCTCTTCCTGTGCTCTCTTAGATAATATAATCTCTGCTTATGTAATCAGGACTCTCAAATGTATAACACTGCTCCTACAAATAATATTTTTTTTTCCTTATCTATTATATATAGTCCTCAAACTGTCTGAGAAATGTCCCTACTTTCATGAGCCTGGGCACTTCATGCCCTTCACATCTACAACTGACCTCTTAAGCTTGCCTGAATTCTGGCTTCCCTTCCTGTATTTTTTTTTTTTTTTTTTTTTTTTTTTTTTTTTTTTTTTTTTNAATTCAGGATCTTTGATCCTCCTTTTGTCTTATATCCTGCATTCCACTGGCCTAACTCCTACTGGTTTAACTCCCAAATTTTCTGGAATCTTGTTTTCTATCAGCTAGTGCTCCATCATCCCATGTCTTGTTTGCTGCAGCTGCTCCCGACTTCCTGATCCAGGTGCATCCTCTCCAGTCTGTCTTCTGCAAACAAAACCCTATTTTGTTTCTTGTCACAAAAAGAAAAGTATTCCAAGCTCCGTAGCACTCAGTTTCCCTCCTAACTTTGCCCTTGGATCCTGGTACTCATCATGGGTCCCCATTTTCTCCTGCCATGTAAAATGCTGTTCCTCAGGTACCGTGCTGTTCTTTCTCTGCTCTGTGTCTTTATTGATCCCACGTAGGACACTTGGAGTGCTAGCCTCCCATAACAGAGTCAGGCACACTGCTGTCTTTAGCAAGACTGCCTCCCATCGTTCACCTTTAATCCTCAATTTAAATAACCCTTCTTGTGGGAAATTCATCTTCTGCTTACAGAGGCTGGGTGTGGTGCTCTGCCTCTGGGCTCAAAAAATAGGATAATTAATCAGAATGTATTACTGAATCAATGGATGAGTGAATTTTGTGTAGAGATTTAATGGATAAGAAAGTAACATTGCAAAGTATTTAAGCATTGCAGTGTTGAATCTTGAAATCTGTTCAGAGTGGACCTGTAGACTTGAATTAATGAAAGCAAAGCTATGCTTTGGTTCTTGTGTGAGACAATTAGCCATAATCCATGGGTAACTGGGTCAGAGGTATTTGTTCTTGATTACATAGAGAACCAGTGTGCAAATAGGATCCATGAGAAGGAATCCATCAAGATTTCTGGAGAAAAAGAGCTCACTACTATCAACGATGGGGATGTGATATTCTCTCTGATAGCAAATTTTGTATTATTGTTATTTTGTGGTTACATTTATTATTGCTGTTGCTCAGGGACATACAAATGATTTTCCTTGAGCTAGCCACAAAACACAATAGAATAGATCAGAATTTGAAATGTATTCTGCTCTGCAAGTGCAGAAATTATGTGTACTGAAATCATGAGTACCTAGTATGATAATAGAATTTGCTGAGTATTGCCCACGTGTCAGTGAAGTGTGTACAGCACTGTGTACATATGGTTTTATCCTTACAAAACTGTGAGACGTTTGAGAACTCTCTCCCTTTCACAGAGGAGGAAACTGAGTTTTGGAGTGGTTGGTATATGTTGGCAGTCACAGAGATAGAAGCTAGGGCTGGAATATAGGTCGAGGTCTAAAGCCAACTCTCTAAAAATGGTGTTTCTTTCTCTCCAAATATCTTTTGAGGCTCTCATTCTCCTATTCTTTGCCTGTTCTTTAGCATAACTTTTGCTTTGCGTTTGATTATTTGTAACCAGATTTATGGGGGAATGCTAACAATAATTTAGCTGTACCTCACTTTGCTCCCTTCAGAATCTTTGACTATATTTCTGTCTTTCTGGATGATTTCAACATAATATGGAGATACCTACAAACTGTTATACTCAAAGACAGGCCTTATGTCAATTCTGATATATATTTTTTAATGTTCATGTTGGTTTTTATTCCAGGGTAGCCTATTTCTGACTACCTTTTAAATATTTAAGATGAATGATGATTTTATCACTCTGTTAAAGAAGCCAGCTCTTTTTTTTTTTTTTAGTGTTTTGTTGTCCTGAAAATAAATAAATGAATGGATAAATATGTACATACACATAAAACTTTAACAATGCTATACATAAAACTACTATTTTATTTGTTAACTATATTTGAGACTGTAAAAAGGCAAAACATATATCCTTTCTTAACAACAGAATTTCGGAGCTTTATCAAAGATGATTGCTATGCAGAGAACTAGAAAATCACAAGAAGCAGTCGTTAGGCATAGACAGGAAAATAATAAGGCAAGGTTAGGTTTTTAAGGAAAGGAAATGTTTTAAAATATGCTCAAAGGAAAACATGTATCCCTTTTGTGAAATCTCTTATCTTTCTTTCCATTCCATGGCATGATGCAGAAAATGAGTAAGTTAACACTCACCATTAAGAGTACTTCTTGCATCCTTAACCTTTTATAAAGGGTAGGTTTTATTAGAAATTCAATGAATATTCAGCGTTTTAGCCATTTCAGACTTTGGAGACGCTCCCCAGCTGGATAATGCTCACTGAGAGCCTATGTGTGAACTGCAAGGCGGGGAGAAGCCTGGCTGGCTGGAGGGGCTGTGCTTTCACATAGTTCCCATTACTAAGGAAACCACTCGTTTTGTCTGAACATGCTCTGAATAGATGTCTCATTTGAAGTCTAGTGCTCAAACCATGAGGATTGCATTATGGAGCCTAGAAAGAAATGAGGGGAACAAAAAAATGCTTGAAAACGCCACCAAGCATTCACAAAGCATCTTACTGTAATAACATTCCATGAGACAGAAGGTGCATTTATTTTTGCCGCATTCCAAGTTATTTTGGTATTAAAAAAGCAAATTCCTTTGCCTGCCCACGTAATCAAAATAAGCAAAGCAGATGTTCTTCTGACCTATTCTTAATTCCTGCTCTTGTTAGGGTCTCACTCAGAAGTGTGACATACAGCCCAGGAAGGACAAAATATGGATTCTCATATTAATCTAGACTTGCTCCGTTGTGCTTTGTAACTAAATGGTATAGTGCTATCTCTGTGCCAATAAACAAACACATGTTCAGAGTCAGACCTTGGAATTTGCAGCCTCCAAATCGTCACTGTTAAATTCAGAATGGCTACTGCAAACTGGTGTTCTTTAATGAGCATCCAATTCAGATAAGGAGTGAGCAAACACTGCTTCTAGAAGGCTCCTGCTCCATTCTCTGTTCCCGCCAGTCCACAGCAAAGAATGTAGCTCCTGCTGAAAAATCAAATGATCTTATTTCTTCCTTACTCTGAAAAGTAGGGTTTATGGGACTTTGATTAAATTGTAATCTTTATCACCCCCCTCCCCATTCTGTGATGTAGGCAATTGACATTTTCTTAGATGCATGTAAAGTGCCGTGCAGACACCCAAAGCAGAGGTTGCCACTAAAAACCCATAAAGACACTCGGGAGCTTCCACTGCAGGGTAGGGGGAGCATTATTATTTTCATAATTCACAATTTTCAGCTACTTTAATCCTTTCAGCAAATAAAAGATGTATCAATATATCAAGTCATCCATAAATGCAGAAATTAATACATATTTATAGATTCCTTGCTATTTTGCTCTTTTGCTGACACTCTATAGCAGTTAGATGACTTGCTTGCAGGAGAGTCTGTGACTGAATGAGATCCTTGGACTTGTGGCTCAGCGCTTGAGGTCTGCACTCAGCACAGTCCCTGTGTGAAGGAGCTGCTCAGGTCTGTCCTGACGCACTGGTGTTACAAAGTCTAAAACCTAGAAACAAGGGCGCCTGGGTGGCTCAGCCGGTTAAGCGTCTGACTTCGGCTCAGCTCATCATCTCACAGTTCGTGGATTCGAGCCCCGCATCGGGCTCTGTGCTGACAGCTAGCTCAGAGCCTGGAGCCTGTTTCAGATTCTGTGTCTCCCTTTCTTTCTGATCTTCCCCTGCTCATATTTCTCTCTCAGAAATAAATAAAAACAGTAAAAAATAAAAATAATTTTTGAAAACTAGAAACAAACATAGTAAGCAAGTACAAATTTATTGTCTTCATAAATTCTTCAAGGTCAGTAGTCTAAAATTAAAATGTACAAAGCCATCAGCATTGTCAGAAAGCCTTGTGTGTGTGTTTTAAAATTTCTTTCTTTCTTCTGTCAAATCCTTAAATATATTGATGTTTGTGCATTAAAAAAAATTTTAATGCTATTTTTAGTTTTGAGAGAGAGAGAGAGAGTGTGACCAGGGGAGGGGCAGAGAGAGAGGGAGACACAAAATCCGAAGCAGACCCCATGCTCTGAGCTGTCAGCCCAGAGCCCAGTGTGGGGTTCAAACTCATGAACTACAAGATCATGAACTGAACCAAAGTCGGATGCTCAATCTATTGAGCCAACCAGGAACCCTGATGGTTGTGCATTTTTCATAAATATGTTATTTCAAGTATTGCCCTTCTCAGATTCCCTGCCTGACCAAGTTTAAGAAATACCAATAAACGAAGTTGTTTTCTAGAATTTAGTTGCATCCCAACACCACTTAAAAGGCCCTAGATTTCAAAGAAAGTTTATTCTTAGGAAGTACACAAGTACTTATCCTGTCGATAATACCCTCACTAGTTCTGATTATGAGCCTTCAATTCATTTTGAAATGAACAGCCTGAAGCTGCCAGCTGTTTCTGATCTGATGTGCCTACGGAGTATTTACTTAGAGTGTGTGTTTAGCACTTTAGCTATCGTGGCTGCTGACAGGAGAATTCTAATACTGAGACTTATTATGAAATTTCTGTTTTTGTTGTTTTAATTTTTTAATGTTTATTTATGAGAGAGAGAGTGTATGGGCAGGGTGGGGGGAGGGAGGGAGGGGGACAGAGAGAGAGAGAGAGAGAGAGAGAGAGAGAGAATTCAAAGCATGCTCCAGGCTCCAAGACATCAGCACAGAGCCCAATGCAGGGTTTGAACTCATGAACTGTGAGATCATGAACTGAGCTGAAGTTAGACAACTGACGAGCCACCGAAGCACCCCAGAAAGTTTGTTTTCAAATAGACTATACAATCATTCCCTTATAGGTTTTTCAGTCATGGTTTGGCAGAGATGAGAGTGTCTGAGTCTTCAAATCCTCAGTACTCAGCACCATGCCTGGAATGCAGTGAGCATCCATAGAACAGATTGAAGTGCATTGTTTGATAGGAGAAAAACAATAGCAAACTCAGCATTTATAAATGACTCTTAGCCAGGCTTAATTGAGTGTTAAATGATGGAAACACCAAATGTTTGACTTGATTGAACCTTCAGCTAATAGAGTCTAATTTTTCCATGTCCCTTCAATCACCTGTACCCCTTTTTGAAATATTATTTGTACACACACACACACACACACACACACACACAATATCATTGCACTGAAAGGATTGACTCAACTCTGTCGAACAGCCTTTGTTCTGTTTCAAGCCTATGTGGTTATATTTGTATTTTACTCTCTTAATAGGAGAACACTCTGAATGTCTCCAGGTACCATAGATCATCAGATATCCAGTATGATTCTGTTTCTGCCTACAGCAATAAATTCTTCAGGCTCTTGTAACAATCATACATTTGATTGACACCTAGCAGTATCTTATTTGGAGAAGTCCTATTTAGAAGGCTTAAATTTGTTAGTAGACCAAAGAGATTATAATCTGAACAAGAATGGGGAATTTACAGTTATAAGCTAAATTACTAATACATAGCTGTGATTTGATAAAGTTAGAAGCTTATTTAGTAATTTGTTTTGGGAACTTACAGTCTTTAATATGTATATTCTAGCATTCATATGTTTTCTTATGAAGCATGTATTTCATATATAATTTAGGACATTGTATTAAGGCCCAGGTCAAAACTTATCTTCCCAGGACAGACAAAATTAAAAGGATGATCAAAATATAGTGAATTTAAATATAAATAAAGACTCATTCATGCACTCTTATATATAGAAAGAGTGAGTTTTTTAAAAAATTGCCATGCACCAGCATTCTTCTCAAAACTAGAACAAGCTATTCTAAAATTTGTATGAAACCACAAAAGACCCTGAATAGCCAAAGTAGTATTGAAGAAGAAAACCTAAATGGGAGACATCATAATTCCAGACTTTAGCCTCTACTACAAAGCTGTCATCATCAAGACAGTATGGTATTGGCACAAAAACAGACACATGGACCAATGGAATAGAGAACTCAGAATTGGACCCAAAAGTGTACAGCCAACTAATCTTTGACAAAGCAGGAAAGGATATCCAATGGAAAAAAGACAGCCTCTTTAACAGATGGTGCTGGGAGAAGTGGACAGCAACATACAGAGGAATGAAACTAGATCATTTTCTCACACCATACACAAAAATAAACTCAAAGTGGATAAAAGACCTGAATGTGAGATAGGAAACCATCAAAACCCTAGAAGAGAAAGCCGGAAACAACCTCCTTGACCTCAAATGCAGCAATTTCTTACTTGACACATCCCCAAAGGCAAGGGAATCAAGAGCAAAAATGAACTATTGGGACCTCATCAAGATTAAAAGCTTCTGCACGGCAAACAAAACAATCCATAAGACTAATAGGCAACTGACAGAATGGGAAAAGATAGTTGCAAATGACATATCAGATAAAGGGCTAGTATCCAAAATCTGTAAGGAACTCACCAAACTCCACACCTGAAAAACAAACAATCCAGTGAAGAAGTGGGCAGAAGACATGAATAGACACTTCTCCAAAAATGACATCCAGATGGCCCACAGACACATGAAACGATGCTCAGCTTCCCTCCTCATCAGGGAAATACAAATAAAAACCACACTGAGATACCACCTCATGCTGGTCAGAGTGGCTAAAAATGAACAAATCAGGAGTCTCTAGATGCTGGCAAGGATGTGGAGAAACGAGCACCCTCCTACACTTTTGGTGGGAATGTAAACTGGTGCAGCCCCTCTGGAAAACTGTAGAGGTTCCTCAAAAAATTAACAACAGAACTCCCCCATGACCCAGCAATAGCACGGCTAGGAATTTACCCAAGGGATACAGGAGTCATGCATAGGGGCACATGTACTCCAATGTTCATAGCAGCACTGTCAACAATAGCCAAATCATGAAAAGAGCCTAAGGGTCCATCAACGGACAAATGGATCAAGAAGTTGTGGTTCATCTGTACAATGGAATACTACATGGCAATGAGAAAGAATGAAATCTGGCCATGTGTAGCAACATGGATGGAACTTGAGGTTGCTATGCTGAGCGAAATAAGTCAGGCAGAGATGGACAGATACCATATGTTTGTTTGTATAGGTGGATTAGGAGGAACTTAATGGAAGACCATGGGGGAGAAGAAGGGGAAAAATAGTTGGAGAGAGGGGAGGAAGGCAAACCATGAGAGTCTCTTGAATGCTGAGAACAAACTGAGGACTGATGGGGGTATGAAATGGGGAAGGGGGGTGATGGGCACAGAGGAGGGCACTTGTTGGGATGAGCACTGGGTGTTACATGGAAACCAACTTGACAATAAACTATTTAAGAAAAAAAGTGTCATATTTGACTCAAGGAAACTTGCATTATTTATTTCTTTTTCATTTCTTTTAACTAAATAGATGTGAGTTTAATCATGTTTATTAACAAAATAGCTCATATTTATTGTAGAAAAACTGGACAAGTCAGAAAGGAGTAAGGGAGGAAAAAGCATTTATCCACCCAAAGAGACATAGAATATACTTTAGTATACTTTGTTTAGGAACTTTTTTGTATGATTAATTAATAGAATATGTTCCATATTTAAAAATTATGTCATAGAAAATCTTAATTACATTTAGCACATATGTTAATACCATATGGATGATTCATTACCTAAATACTGGACATTTTTTCTTTACAGTTTTTTTTAATGTTTCATACTGTAGATAATGCAGTGATAAACGTCTTTCGATAAGATTGCCAAAATGACTTTCTGGGTTGAAGGCTTTGGGCGTTTTAGACTCCTGACATCCATTACAGCTGGATTTCCTGAAACCTCATACCAAATTCACACAGCAAATTATGAATCTCCTTCCTGCTGTGCCCTTGCCAGCATTCATTCATTCATTTACCTAAGAAATATATTTGAACACCAAGGTATTACACTAGGTGCTGGGAATATGAAAGTAAAAGATAAACTCACTGATCTCAAAAATGTGTTGTTGTTGTTGGGGACGTATAGAAGATAGGCAATGATAAACTTGCAAGTATATAATAAGATGATTCCAGAGATTGGCATACGTTGTTTACAAAATTAGAACAATCTAATAGCATGGAGCATAACAAAGAGGAATGATTAACATACAGTATTAAAGAGTCTGCTCCAGAGAGGGTGACATTTGAGTCCAGATATGAATCTTAAAAAGGAGATTCAGGCCATGACACAAGGGCAGAATGTTTCAGACAGAATAACAGTGTATGCAGAAGTCTGTAGGGAAGAATGAGTTTAGCATGTCCTAGAGACACAAAAAGGCCAATATGCCTATGTGTAATGAACAGAGAAGAACTGGTAGGTCATGAGGCTCAAATGAGGGCCAGGGCTGAGTTCATCTCTGGTCTTGCAAACCATGAGAGGGAATCAGATTTTTAATTGTATTGGCAGCCATTAAATGGTTTTAAGTAAGGGGGAGATATTACTAGATTTATCATTTTTGTTTACCACTTCAGAAGTTACAGGGCTATTGTATTGAGAACTGGTTGAAGGAAAGTAGGGGTTAAGAAGAGAAACACATAGTAATGTCTGAACTTCTGCGGTAGCTGAATAGATGGTGAGAGATTGTAGGATTCCAGAGGTATATTAAATTTAGACCTAAAAGGACTGCTAGTGGGTAATATGTGAAGGATATAGGAAATGATGATTGAAGCAAGACTCCTACATGGTAATCAACTAGGTGGGTAATTGGTTTTGCTTTTAAATGAGATGTGGGATTCTGAGAGAAGAGCAAATTGTCCCCATCCCCATACAGATTTCTGTTTTGCCTGGATAGTGGAGTGGTGATATTTTAAAATGTTTAAAATGCTTTGATATTTTGCTCCACTGTGGAAAGCTAAAACCAAAAAAACCAAAAAACAAACAAACAAAAAACCCAACAAAAGCAATGTACAATGCAATGAGCAAAAGAAACAATTGTACATAGGCCATAAGGTATGGATTTCTAGACCAAACATGGCAAGTGAGGCTTTCATCTGGAGATAAGATTTTCCTGATTCTACCTGAGCTCAAGTGACTCAGTTTATGTAATTTTTCCCTAGTTGGGAAGAGACTTTATACACTACTAAGGACTCTCTAGAATCAGAAAGAAGAAAAACAAGATGTAGTGAAAGGAAAGGAGAAAGGCTTTAATTTGTGCTAGTCTGAGGGAAGACCTATAGGAAGAAAAGAGGGGAGACAGATGACAGTAAGGTGGTTGGAACAGTGTCTTTCCAAGAGCCCTTGCGCCTTTGGCTTGCAGATGGTAGATGCATTAGGTAAACAGTAATATCACTGCTTCAGTCTCTAAAATACCACCTCCATGTTCTCCTGTTACCCTTACCCCATGCCGTAGCAATTTAACCACACCATATAGTCAGCAAAAGAACTCAAGATTAACCTGTCCAGAGCCACAGAAGCTGAGCCGAGAAATAGTGAGTCAGTGGCCAAAGAAATAGTGAGTCAGTGCTTTCCCTACAGCAAAGACTGGGCTGATCTCTGAGCTACACACTGAATGGAGGACAAGTCAGCCAGTCAGGGGTTTGCCACCAGTGGAAGCTGACTTGAGGCTGATTGAACTACACAGAACTACCAGGCTTTGGGCAAAGCAAAGCAAACCAGCCGATCAAAATTTCACAAAAACCGTAGCAACCATAGATCACCACTCTAAACATCAGCTGAGCAGGAGGCCTGGATGTCAGCCCTGCCGTGCTTCTCATACTGGTGAATCACCTAAGGATCTTGTTAAAATGCAGATTCTGGCTCAGTAAGGCAGGAGTGGAGCCTGGGATTGTGCATCTTGAACAAGCTCCCAGATGATGTCCATGTTGTTGGTCCACAGACCACATTTTCAGTAGCGAGAAACTTGTACATTAACAGGATCATCACAAAAGCTGAGGGATGCCTCCCGCCCCACCCCCCCNCCCACAGAAAAACTTAATTATTTGAAGGATTTCTCAGACTATGAGAAAGTTTAAACTAGATAGGATATCTTTTCTTCTTTTGCTTTTCTTATAACTAGCAAGTAGAATGCTGAGAAAGATTGTCCAAAAATAAAAGTGAAACATTATTCTTTTTTCCTCTGTGCATTTTAGAATAGTGAGTTAATCTTGAGTTGCTTTTTTGCCAAATAATGGCAATATCACATTTTGGAAGTAGGAGCCTGGAGCCCAGTAGAGAGATCAGAGTTGCAGATATAAATATAGAAGTCATCAGCATGTCTTTATATGAACCCCCCCCTCCCCTAGGGAAATTGCATACAGAAAGACGACAAAGAGGTCTGGAGATTTGACCTGAGGTACTCTATCATTTAATTTGAACCCATAGTGGAAAGGCTGCCAGGAGGGAAAAGGAGCAACCGGCCAGAAGGAAGCCAGAGGAGCTCAATGTTATGGAAGCCCAAAGAAGAAAGGAGTAGCTGTTTTAAATGTTCCTGTGATTTTGAGTATTATGAAAACAGAATACTGACCACTAGGTTTGGCAACTACTGATATAGATTTACGACATATACTAATAAAACTTTTAAAAGTTTGAAAGCAAGCAGAAACTATAACTGCTAGACTTTTCTGCTTCCCTTACAATCAGACTTGATGAGAATGTTACCTTACAGCCATTGCCTCTACTCCCTGGCTTTCTCCCATCATATCTTCATTGTACTCTTCTTGGCCTTTGATCTCTTGTCATTCCATCGAGTGGTTCCTAGTAGTCACCTCCAATGTTGATGAGTTCCCCCAGATTTCTTTTTTTGTTACAGATTCTATACAAATAGCTTTTCTCAAGGTATTTAGTATTTCTCTTTTTTGACTGTAGCAAAAAGTACTCCAAAACTGCCCTTATTGCTAAAATCTGATATGATTGCATTCTTGGCTAGAACTAGAAATAGAAGGAAAAATAGGCATTGAAAATTTTTTGGAAGTAAAAAACATTGTATTTTAGGAAAAATTGGGTCCCATTCACCTTCTTCTATTGTAATCAAGCCCCATCAGCAAGAGCATTAGAATGTTGATTCCCAGGAGTGTCTCTATGGATGAGCCAACTTCCCTTTTCCAAAGTGAGCTAAATATTGTTCAGAGATTTCTAGGTATTTGGCAGAGGAACAAGCATTTAGGCAGAACTATGTCCAAAAATAAGAGGGCTAAAGATACGCTTCATGTGCCCATGTATTTTGCATGGGACCAAGAGTAACCGTGTTTTGCCCTAAACCTTAAGAAATAAAACCCCTTCAGCTTTGTTAGAAATAAACTTTGCTTTCAAAGACGATTACAAGAGTAGTGTTTATAAAAAACAGATTAGTAGTCTGTAGATTCTTGCAGATGTTTAAAATGGTAATTTTAACAGCTAAAAGAAAGACCCTGAACCATTTGGTGGGGGATCATGGTAAGTGGAAAGGTTACAGGTCAGGAAATAAATAGAACAGGTTTCTTATTCTAGCTCTGACCTCAATTTAATGTATTAGTTTGTGCTGGTCATTTAACCTTTCTGGACCTTGTTTCTTTATCTATAAAATGAGGGAATTAAACCTGGTTGTCTCTGAGGTCCATTTCAGCTCTGATGTTTTATGAGACTATAATCAATAGACAAAATCACTATGTAGAACCCAGGAAGTGTCTTTTGTATATGAGTGATTTCCATCTGAATTATTGGATATCGAAATGTTCTACATCCTAAGGAAAGACCAAGGGATAGAGAGGAAGAAAGTTCTGGCCAAGTCATATGATTTTCCTCCTAACAATTTTATCCCAAATATATAATTTCTCAAAAGTTCATAATTAAAATAAGTTGGTGTACAGACCATTAGAAATAAGTATTGCCTTTCTGAGTGGCAAGTTCTGCTATGTATTTGGTAACATGACTAAGGAAACATTGGAAGGAGACCTCGATTTCTGCAAGCAACAGTTAACAGAAGATATCTCTCAAGGGAAGTAGTGGAATCTCAGGCATTAGAGATTCCTAAAAATGGACCCACAATAGTGGTAAAATTGATGCCATGGGGAATAATCTTGCACTGGCCAGCAGATAGACTTGATAAGCAATGAAATTTCTCATTTCTGTTTGCCATGTTTCTAAGACGAAGATAGCAATAAGGAAAGAATATGGCTGAGAACACAGTGGCTGCTTTGAGCAAGCTTACCGACTTGAATGAAAATAAACTTATCTCAGAAACACAATTAAAAATAGTTTTTAATTTTGAAAAAAAAATTTGCAAACTTGTAGAAAAATGGCAAAGATAGTACAATGAATTTCCAAATACCCTCAACAATTGATAGTATCTTAGCACATTTGCTTGTTTCCCTTTCTTTCCCTCCCAGCCTATGTGTATATGTGTGTGTGTGTGTGTGTGTGTATGAGTGTGTGTGTGTGTACCTCTATACATATATGTGTGTATGTATATAGGTATATATAGGTATATGCACATATTGTTGTCATTTTTGTTGCTGTCACTATTGCTGCCCTACTTGAAGATAAGTTGCAGATACGATGACCCTTTAGCCTTAAATCCTTCCTAAGAAGTTTTTCTCTTATATAATCGCAGTACTTTTATCAAATTCAGAATTTTTAATGTCAGTGCAATGTTATAATCTAATATATCTATATTCCCACTTTGCTAATTGTTCTGATAATATTCTTTATAGCCACTTTTGTCATGAGAATCCACCTGAGGATTACATATTGCCTTTAATTCTCATGTCTCTTTAGACTTTGTTTTTCATAACACTGACATTTTTTGAATTTCATAAAATGTTCTTTATTTGGGGTTTCCCTAATATTTCCTCATGATTGGATTAAGGTTTTGTCTTTTGAAAAGACAGGTATTACGATTTTGGCGTACCTGGATGGCTCAGTTGGTTAAGTGGCCAACTCTTGATTCTGGCTCAAGTCATGATCTTGAGGTTCATGAGCTCAAGTCCCACACTGGGCTCTGTGCTCACAGTGCAGAGCCTGTTTCAGATCCTGTTTCCCTCTTTCGGCCCCTCCCCAACTCATACTCACTGTCTCTCTCTGAAAAATAAATAAAAACATTTAAAAAAAAGCAAGTATTACAATTTAGGTACATCATATCAGTAGGCCCATGATGTCAGTTTGCCCCAGTTTTAGTGATGTTACCCTTGATCCCTCAGCAAAGGTAGCATCTGTCAGGTTTCTGTGCTATAGCATTAACTGTGTGTGTGTGTGTGTGTGTGTGTGTGTGTGTGTGTGTTAAGTACCAACTTTTATGTATATATTCTATTTTTTATTAACTATTACACAAAAGTTTTAGCATCTGGGGATGATTCTTGCCTGGATCAAGTACTATTATGATGTTGCAAATGGTTATTTCTAACTCTATCATTTCTTTCATATTTATTAGTTGGCATCATCCTTTTGTAAAGTATAGCTTTCTGTTCTCCCTTTTTGTTTAGTACCAGTAAGGGCTAATGGATTCTCTTTCCCCACAATGAGTTATAAGCTATTACCATCAGTGTTCATTGTGATTCTTACATTGTCCCAGATTTGGCAGTGGGCAATATTTCCTTTTAAAAATTCTCTTTCACTCATTTGTCATGACCCCATCATATTTTATGGACACTTATCAGCAGCAGACTCTTGGGAAGCCTGCTATAAACTTGGAAAAATATGAAAATCTCATAAAATAAAATTAACTGTTTTAAAGTGCTCAGTGTCCAATTCAGTGGCATTTAGCATACTCATGGTGTGCAACCGCCACTTCTATCAAATTCCGAAACATTTTTACCACTTCCCAGAAAAACCCCATCCTCGTTAAGTAGTAGTCACTCTTTGTTGATCTCCCTCCCCTCTAGCTCTTAGAAACCACCAATCCACTTTTTGTCTCTGTGAATTTATCTCTTCTGAATATTTCATATGGATGGAATCATACAATATGTGACCTTTCATGTCTGGGTTCCTTCATTTAGCATAATGTTTTATAGGTTCATCCACATTAGAGCATGTATCAATACTTCATTCCTTCTTTTGGCTGAACGATACTCCATTGTATGGATATACTGCATTTTGTTTATATAGTCACCCACTCATGTACCTTTGGGTTGTTTCTACCATTTGGCTGTTGTAAATAGTACTGCTGTGAACATTCCAGTATGAGTATTTGTTTGAGTACCTATTTTCAGCTTCAGGGGGAATATACCTAGGAATGGAATTGCTGGAGGAACCACCAGATTGTTTTCCACAATGGCTGTACCAGTTTACATTCCCACCAGCTGTTATGTGAGGTTTATAATTTCTCCGCACCCTTGCCAACACTTGGTATTTTCCTTTTTTTTTTACTTGCCATCATTCTAGTGGGTATACAGTAATATCTTAAAGTTTTCATTTATATATCTTTAATTGCTATGTTGAGCATTTTTTTTATGTGCTTGTTCGTCATTTGTATATATTCTTTGGAAAAATGTCTATCAAGTCCTTTGCCCATTTTTGAAGTGGGTTATTAGGATTTTTTTTGTTGTTGAGTTGTAAGTGTTCTTTATATGTTACAAACTTTTAGTAATGTGTATCATATAGGTAAATACAAAAAGATGCTAATGTTTTCAAAGTCACTTTTTTTTCTGGTCTAAAATTTAAGTTGATTTGAATTAATAATAGTGTCAAGAAAAACATCAAATAGATAATCCTTTTTAATTAACCTAACTTAAATTTGAATATATATTTATATAAATGATTAAGAATATATGTTTGTCATATATTTAAGTATCTAGGTTTGGTTAAAATAGTCTATATCTGCTGTCCAAGTCACTGTCAGTGGTGCAGCAGAGACTTGTAGGGTTCTCCAGTGAACCGGTAGTTCAAACTTACCAGGAAATATCATTTTACGCTCAGTATTTCTGTGTGGAGGCTCAGTTTGGGAGACTCGGAAAATCTAGTTTGCAAAACAACTTAGCTGGTTACATTTTTTACCATTTTTAAAAATTTTTTTCTTAATAAAAAATTCTCCAATCACTAGTTCCTTTCTAGACAAATGACATTTTTATTTAACAAAAATAATAATAATAATAAAGCAACCGTTCATTAACCATTATCTCCACATATAATTACTTCCCTATACTATTATTCATCAACTGACTACTCATCACTCTTTGCCATGACAAGTATCAGCAGTGTAGCCATGGGGTAGGCTACTTAATATTTTGGTGGAATGTTTTACAGTGGTGTCGGATTGCGGACATTTTTGAGATGCAAAGATTTCCTTTTTAGATGGAGACCACAACCCTTTAAAGTTTTGTGGCACTCACTCCCCCCCGCCCCCAGTGGAATTTATAGCTTTCTTTTCAGTATTCAAAGCTTCTTTGGACATTACACATTGGCAGATGTTCCTCTCACTATGGTTTTACATCTCGTCCTATATTTCTGACAAAAATGTGAACCGCTTTTGCTAAAACTGTTTTCCTTTCAACCTATAAATCTATGTTGTTGTGAGTTTCTGGATAGTATTTATCACCACTGTTCTGTTATATATGAACTGCCTTTGAGAAGGGAGAGGGTTGCAGGTATCATGAGTATGAAACCTAAGGGATGGCTGTATTGGAGACTGATATGTGATGTTTCATGATATATTTGTAAATCCTGAATGAAATCTGGGGGGACATTGCCCTGTCTTTGTCCCTGGAAAGTGGCTCAATATCACATTCTGGGCAGATACCTGAAGAGAGCCCAGGTATCAATTCTTTGAAATTGGTGCAGCTGTCTTTCCCCCTTAGCTGTGTCCCCAAGAAGGAGACCCGTTCCAGATGGCCCATCCCCCCAGGGCCTCTGTGCCCTAAATGATAATTTGGTGGGGATTAGTGAGAAGCAAAGCCAAGGGTGCCAGGAGAATCATTGCTTTGCATATCTATATGTTGGGAATCCAAATGCTACTTAACATTGGTCAATATACTCAGAACGTTCATTATGATTATTAATCCCCAAATAGCAATTAACACACATTTAAAATCTTTCCTACCTAGAAACATAGAGTGTTCTAGTTTTAAGAGACCCCAGATATTATCCACTATAACTTTCCAGTTTCATAGATTAAAAAAAAAATGCTGGAGTCCAGTGCTCTTTATGGTCCGTTGTTATAGATTGGTTCATTGTTATTCCTCGTTATACCAAGTGTTTGAGCTCAGAGTATACCTAACAATCACCTACTGAATAAACAGCATTTCCAGTGCAGCTTGCTCATGGCCAACATTTCTAATTGATCAAAGTGTTTTTTCCTACTGAGCTCAAAGCTTCTTCCTACTGACTCCTTGCATGCCCAGCAGTCATTACCAGTAAAAAGGAGTTGGTACAAGGGAAGGAATCTATTTGCCTTACCACATCTCGTCCAGTCCCTTCAATTTAAAGATGAGGAGATTAAAGAAAAACAATAGTGAAGTTGTGTGCTTAGATTGCAAAAGGAATCATTTGCTGAGCAGACCTTTTGACTCTTCATTTGGCATCAGCTCTACTTTGCCAGAGCATATCCACACACCCAGCCTTCCCTCATAGCTGAGTACCAGGCTGAGGTCTGAGTAAAAAGCAACCCTCTGGAGGAATTCCTTTTTTATTGCTATTGGCAGAGAGATAGCTGGCTTCACCCACTGATTAGCCCATTAATCCAGTGAACAAAAGAACAAAGGGATTTGAGTTAGACTTCTGAGATGTCTTTTCTAAAATTAGAATGACCTCATGATTTGTTCTCGGAAGTTTAAAGTTCAGAAAATAGACAATCAGGGTGTCTTTCAACATTACTGTTTTCTATATTACATTTTAGTTAGATATTAAAGGCATCTTTTAATTGCTTTTGATACCACTAAGAGGCTTTTCTTTCTAATGCCTGAAGTTGACACACATGATATTATAAATATAAAAACAACAATAGCTTGGAGAGATCATAATTTATTGGTTGTTGTTCTTCCTCAAATACATTTTTTGTTTGACCTAAAAATCTTTGCTAAATTTTAGAGACAACACTTTGTGCTTTCTGTCATTTTATCCCCTGCAACTGGAAAGCACTATTGTTTTGCTAAATATGCATAAAATGACAAATTTAATCTGCATGTTGATTTCACGAAAATATGAAGATCAATCACGTTTTTCCTTGGTGATTTCTGCATATTAATTTATATCAGCTTGGAAATGTGTGAAGTTATTTCATATAGGATGCATTTTTCTCTGCCGAAGTTTATTGTGAAATGTTCCTTTTCCACAGTGAAAAATGCTGCCCATCAAGTCACAGAAATTTTTGCAAAATTAATAAAGATACATGAAATAAATTTAGGTATCTGTCTTCCCACACACTTTCCTTCTCTTATTCTATATTGTCTATGGTCTCTTGATATGTGTGAGTGTACATGAATGTTGGTAAATATATATAAATGCAGAGATACACACATACACTCTGTTCTTCACTGTAATTAACCTACATAATGTTTACATCATTTTTTATTTGTTTGTTTATTTGTTTATTTATATTTATTGCTTCACTCTTCAAATGCCCTGCTGTCACATTGGTTTAATTAGCACTCAGTCATTCTTTGAAGGATTTTATATCTTTGAAGGACTGCTCTTCACATCCTCAGTCTCTTGCTGAAATAGTCCTATTAGAGACCTTAACCATGCATTTTCATGCTTTTCTGCCCATTTCTCTTGCTTATCTTTCCTTATTTCCATTGTCACATTTCTTTCTGCTTCTTGTAAATGCAAAGAGCGTATGTTCTTCCTTTAGAGACACCTGGGTCCAAATCTCACTTTTACCCTTACTTATGGAACTTTAAACAAGTTATGTTTACACCTTTGGACCTTTTTTTCCCCCTCAAGTGTAAAATGTTTCCTATATCAGTAAAGCTCCCAACAGGAAAAAATAAAAGGCCCACTCAGTTTAGAAAAAATCGGAAGAATTTATTTATAGAAGGACAGATTACAAAAGTTTGGGTGGGCTGTAGGGAAATAACCAGGGAAGGTAATGCAGGAGTCCAAAGCCAGCATCATCAGAACTCCTATCATCCTCCTTCGCTGCCACGTCTTCCTTTCCATCCAAAGGGAGAAGATGAAGGGAGACTTACCCAGATTCTAGAAAGAAAAATTGTAAAAGAAGCATGTAGAACATTCTGCCATAAGAAGATTGGTGACCTTTTACCAAGGAGGGACACAGCTGCTCCGAGGCAGTCGTCCTGGGAGAGGAACGCAGGAATAAAGGCTAGCTTCTCTCCTTCCTCTCTATCCTTTGTATGCACTTCCCACTGACTGTATTCAACCTTAAGACAGAGATTGAGCCCATTTATATAAAACATACAGGTCAGCTTCCCATGTCAGAGATCATGGTGTGTGCAAAAGTTTAAGCCAATTACAAAGTTAGAGGGAACAGTTCCTAAGGCTGTCCTCACTTCTAATGCCACTTTCATTTTGGGAGGAGATTCTTAAAACCAACCTTCAGGTTTGATAATTTTCCAGAAAGACTCACATAACTTAATGAAAGCTGTTACACTCACATTTAGGGTTTATTTTAGGGAAAGGGTGCAGATGGAAATCAGCCAATGAAAGAAGCACATAGAGCAGGGTTTGGGGAAAATACCATATGCAAAGCTTCTGTTATCCTATTCTTACGGAGTCAGGACACGTTATTTTCCTGGCATCGATGCCTGATAATATGCATGTATTATTGCCAACTAGAGAAGCTTACCCAAACCTTGGCATTCAGTGTTCATATTGGGGCTCTATTACATAGGCAGGATTGATTGATTGATTGCCCCTGTGGTTGATCTCAGTCTGGAGGTTGACTGAGACTATGTGACCCAAAGCCCCCACCCTAAATCACATTGTTACTTTTTCTGGCATGGCTAGCCCCTACTCTAAATCATATAGATAGACTATCCAGCATAACCCAAGGCTCTACAGCAATCAGAGACACTCCTAACATTCCAGGGGGAATAGAGATTAATTTCCAGAGGCCAAGGGCAAAGGCCAGACCTCATTTTAGCCAAGGTTAGATTATATACCACTGTGAAAAAGAATGATGAGTGCATGTGAAGGAGCAAAAGTTAATGATTAGGCCCATTGCCTTTAAGTGTTACTTGAAAGCGTGAAGGAAATAACCAATGTAATGTAACTCCTGTCGTACCTGGAGCATGGTCCCTGTGTATTTAAAATGTTATCTTCCTAAGCAGTTTATTTGATCCTTCTCTTTTACTCCAAGCATAGCATTTGTTTCTATGGCTTCTTTAGGTTTTTAGTTAATGATTCTCATATGTTGAAATCTCTTTCATTTGTCTATTCATTGTTCATTGATTTATTCACTAAGTATTTATTAAGTGCCTACTTAATTTATTTATCCCAGTACACATGTTGTGCCTGCCCCCATAGAATTTACAGCCTGGTGTGAGAGACAAACAAAACCAATCAAATACACACACACTTGTACACACACACATTAACAAAAAATAGAATAGCTCTAAATTGCAGAAAGTACTTTAAAGAAAAGAAAAAATGCTGAGTCACGGAATAACAATGGAACTCCATTGAATGAAGGGGATAACTTTAAAGCTGAGGTGCTCAGGTTGGAAAGGAGCCAGCTCTGAAACAATTAGTTGGTGGTGGAGAACATCCTGTGAAAAAGGAATAGTATCTCTAAAGGCAGGAAAGAGCTTGGTGTGAAGAGGAAGTGGAAGACTATATATGCAGCTAGAGTATACTGTAAGTGGAGGTTCTTTGTCAAAGAACACTGATTTTAATGGAAGTGTCACAAAATCATTAATGGGCCTTTATGCAAATAATTGAAATCAATTTACACTTTTAAAAATTATGTTGGCTGCACTGTGGAGAATCAGTAGGTTTTAGAAACTGGGTAGAAACAAGCCAGACCGGAATCCAGAATACTTCTTTCAAGTCTGTTAGAGGAACCAAAGAGATGAATGTGGCGTGGACAATGGAAGTGGCAATAGCGTGGTGAAGAGCCTTGGGACGTGACATAGACTTGGAGGTAGATCTGAAAGGACTTGCAGATGAGGAATGTGAGGGAGAAGCAGGAATGGAGCATGACTCTCAGCCACCCTTACCCACCCCACTCCCTTAGAGCCATGGGTGCCAGTCTCTGAGGAGGAGATTGTCCACAGATACACAGCTTCATCACTTCCAGTGCCCTACAGGCAATCTTACTTAGAATTCCAACTGTGTGAGACCAACAATCCTCCTTGCCTGGAAAATGAATTCCAGACTCAGTCTGTCAAGGCCTTTGGACATTGGGTCTTTCCCACTTTATTGACCACCTGTTCACTAGTGTATATGGTTCAATAGCCAGTCTTATTAGTTGCTATGCTCTGAATGGTATGCCCATTTTCCTAGAGTCTATACACCTGACTTCGCACAGACTATCTTCCATGTTTACCACTGAAGTCTTACTTATTCTTGAAAACTAACTGATAGGTGATCTTGTGTGCGAACCTCTTCCCCCATCCCCACCCCTACCCTGCGTTAAACCATGTTAGGAATGCGACCAGGTGCATGAAAACAAGCACCATTTTATTCCAAGTTTATTTCATCTTTTATTAAGCCTAAGAGATTATAGGAATTTCATAAATTTTAAAAAAGGGCATTGGATCCTAACTTGGTCTAAATCCTGGAAACCTAATGCCGTGGTTTCCTATGATTTGTGGGAGTGAAATTCATCTAAGTCAGTGAAACACCCAAACTTTTAAGAGTATCTGGGAGCACCTGGGTGCCTCAGTTGCTTGAGTGTCTGAGTGTTGGTTTCAGTTCGGTCATGACCTCATAGTTCATGGAATTGAGCCCCGCATCAGGTTCACACTGACAGTATGGAGCCTGCTTGGGATTCTCTCTCTCTCCCTCTCTCTCTGCCACTGTCCCACTTGCTCACTCTCTCTCTCAAAATAAATAAATAAACTTAAAAAAAAGACTGTGTCTGAGTCAAAACAGAGGGAAAGCAAGCTCTGAAAATATGTATAGTATCCATTCTCCTGAGCAGCTTAATTTTAAGTCAGTGATCTATATTGATGCATAATAATAATTAACTTTTATTGAGTTCCTAATGTGTCACAGGCGTCGACCTAGAACTTTACATGAATTAATTCATTTAGTCATTTGAAGAAAACAGTGAGATGGATACTGATAGATTTCCATTTTGTAGATTTAAGACTGCAGCTTAGAAAATTGAGGTAACTTGCCCCAAAGTCTTACAACCAGTAAGTTCTCTAGCCAGGACTCCTAAAGATTCCAAAGGACAGCTTGAACTCCTGTATGCATGCTTAGTCCTGAACACCCCTATGGTGCCTTTTCTTTGAATCTCCATGTAATACAATCAGTGTAGAGCTGAAGGTTATATGCAGGCATGCTGAGGGAGAAAAGCAGAATTCTTGAGCGTTATTTCACTTTGCAGATTTATTTTATCAGATTTTCCTGAAAGGTCAGAAAATAATAAGGTACATGGGTAAAATAATGTGATTCCTTATATAAAAGCCACAAGAATCCAAAATTGAGGACATTTTAAAACTTGACTTGTAGTAGTACCTACAAATGTAGTTACTATAAATGAATGTCTATCCGATATACTCTTTCTGAATTGTCAGTAATAGGCTTAGGTAAAAAGGTCATATCCATCTTGATAGCAAATGAGTATTTATTTTTTTAAAATTTGCTTTTTTGGCTTCCTTGGGTTTATTACACCACTATTTACAAAAATAAATCAGTGAAGACTTGGCACATTCCACACTGTGTTTTCTAGACACTGAAAGAAATGCTGGCAAAGTTTCTATTAGCTTACTAACTAATGAGACAGCACTGGCTACTTTCACAGGACTCGGATTCTGGCAAGAACAGCTCTTTTCTCACGATTAGGTATTTAATCTTAAAGTTATTACCATATGCTGTAGAGTCAGAATTATATTTATATGTACATACCCGGAATGAAAAGTTTCTACCTTCTTATGGCAACAGACGGCTATAATTTTGACCCTTGAAGCCACTAACATGAAAAGGCGAGGATATTAAGGTCACCCGTGGGGAAAATTCACTCTGTGGTCACCTGCTAAATTTTTGAGCATTAGCTTAATGCCCATCTCACTTGGTCAGCAGAATATGTAAGTGACAAATATCTGTGTCAAAATATATAAAATAAATTCCTTGAACATTTAGTGAGTTTCCTGTATGTTCTAGCCACTTTTCTATACCCTGGGAGAACAGGGGTGATGATAAGGTAGTCTTCCTGTCATCCAGCATGAGAGATAGGTCTCTCAAATATTTTAGGCCACCAAAGCTAGGTATTATGGACTATTATAGTGGACGGTAAGGGAGAAAATGCTTATTTTGCCCTGGAACAATTAGAGAAGACTTCAGTTTTTCAGATTCCCATATATAAGTATGTAAGTTCAAATAACTTTACACAGCATGCTTACTTTCATTTCAGTTTATGGCCCTGCTTTCTATGGTTAAGGTATGGCCTACTCAACTACCACTGATAAAATATGAGAAGTACATAAGGAAGGAAGAAACATGGTGAGAAAGCAGCAAGGTGGCAAAATACAATGCATTTTTTAAGAAAAATAAAATTATTTCCAGTACTCAGTTCAATTTTCAAATGTTTAGGTTTTTTGTTTGTTTGTTTGTTTGTTTTAAGCAGAAATTTGGTACCAAGGTTTAAGTCAGTGTATGGTGGGTCATTTATTGAAGGTGAATGTTTCCCTTAGACTTTTGCTAACTTCTCTGGTGGTCAGGCAATATTTTCGATTACTAATCTTGGGTTTCTGTATGCTGTTATATTTTGGAGTTTCTTAAAGCGTATATTTAAGACAGATGGGTTAGAACTAGTACAGCCAACTGAACTCTAGATTTAATCTTTGCTCTTAGTTATCTCATTTTCATAGATGCTAAGAACTTAATTTTTTAACTTAGTTATCTCATTTTCATAGATGCTAAGAACTTAATTTTTTAAATATGTAACATAAAGATTCATGTTCTCTTTAATTGTAAGGTTATATGCAATTCAGTTCTGAGTTCATAGTTAATGGAAACATACTGTGTCCTACAAACACCAAGAACACTTCTTAGTTTAAACTTGTTCTTTACAAGAACTGTTTGTTCTTTTATGCATGAAGTTTGAATTATTTCAGATAGGTTTGCCATTGCATTTCAGAAATAAGTCTGAAATACACATTATAATGTTGGGTGATCATGGTGTAAATTTTTATAGGTATATTTTTATTAATTGTCTTTTATTTGGACTCATAATTGAAAATAAGCTCTTAGATAACCTAAGTTAGAAAGGATTTGGCTTTATTCTCCCTCTCACATGCCTGCATCTACTTTGATATGGCTTTGTAGAAGAAAGTAGGCAGATTTATGAGTTTATAGTGATTCAAGGCATTATAATTTCTAGTTGACCAAATTCTGCCTTTTTTAGAAATGGAAAAGTTAGTTACCTTTGGCCTGTATGTTGTAATGGTGAGAGATCTGCTGAAGAGTAAATAGAACAAAATTTGAATAGTCTTTCATTTAGAACACATATAATGGTGTATACCTACGCACATGTATAAAATTGTATATAATTAAATTACACATACACACACAACTGAGGAAACTTTTATGGATAAAAATATTTTACAATGATCACATGTTTTATATTAAGAAAGGACATTTTTACAATGATTATTTGATTATTTTTTAATTGCTGAATAATCAAATGTGACATTTCATTTGACTTGAGAAAGCAACCAACAATATTTAATGAGTACTTGGCTAATGAAAGTTTGACTAAAGAGTTAAACCTAATATTCATGATCCCAGAAGATACATTTATTAGATTGAAGGATATTAGTGCCACTGACAGGTGTTATTTCACTGAAAATCTTGTCTTACAGGTTGTCATTTATTCAGTTCTATTTAATATGTATGCAGCCTTGGGTGCCTCAGTGGCTCAGTCAGTTGAGCATCCGACTCTTGACTTAAGGTCAGGTCATTATCTCATGGTCATGAGATTGAGTCCAGCGTCAGGTACTGTGCTGGGCTTGGAGCCTGCTTAAGATTCTCTCCCAGGGCACCTGGGTGGTTCAGTCACTTAAGCATCTGACTCTTGATCTCAACTCAGATCTTTTTTTTTTTTAACTGTTTATTTTTGAGAGAGAGACAGAGAGACAGAGAGATACAGAGCATGAATGGGGGAGGAGCAGACAGAAGGAGACAAAGAATTCGAACCAGGCTCCAGGCTCTGAGCTGTCAGCACAGAGCCTGACATGTGGCTCGAACCCATGAACTGTGAGATCATGACCTGAGCTGAAGTCAGATACTTAACTGACTGAGCCATCCAGGTGCGCCTCAACTCAGGTCTTGATCTTGCAGTTTGGGAGTTTGAGCCCCGCATTGGGCTTTGCTTTGATAAGCGCAGAGCCTGCTTGGAATTCTGTCTCTCCCTCTCCCGCTTTTGCTCTTGCTCTGTCTCTCTCTGTCAAATTAAATAAATACACTTAAAAAAAATATTCTCTCTCTCCCTCTCCCACCACCCATCCCCTGCCCGTGATCTCTCTTCAAACATCATCAATCATTATCATCATCATCATCATCATCTTCATCATATGTTTGCAGACTCTTATGAATGATAAATACTGTTAAGCCCTCTTTAAAATAAATGTCCATTGGATATTAACCAAGGGATAAGTTTATTTGTCATACAAATCTTTGCACTTCTCTTTGGTAAGATTGTTTTGGCATTAGGCTATGACAAATAAGAATTATAATTGAAAATGATTATTATTTTAAGCCCAACTTGGTATTACCTTTTATTCTCTGAGGATGATTAGCTCAAAGCAATATAAGTCTCTCCAGTCTTCCGAAGAGATGGAGGAGGCAGATGGCTAATGCCTATGTCATGGAAGACATCAGGCTGCAATAGGTGAAAGCGCTATGCCAGTGAATCAAATATAGGAAGCAGGCTCTGAGAAATGCAGCGAAGGGGAAGTGTGATGCGTGAGGGAGCATTCTTAAATTAGTTACTAAATCACTGGAAGCCAAAATGTCATGTCCTTTATGAACTCAAAAAAAGAATGTTATTTACAATTTGGAAACATTACATCCCTGAGCAAAAATGAAAGAATTCAAGGTAATTACATCTAGAAGTGAAATCCAGCTGAACATGATAAACTCTATTATGTAGATTTGGGGTGCTGGTATAATTATTATGAAAGGGCTTTGTGTCAGACATTTTAAATACCTAAAATTTAAAGCTCTTTGGAACAGTGTTGATTTATCAACATACTTAGAGGTATTTAATCCTATGAGTATCTTCCCAATAAATAGAGTGTACAAATCTAAGAGCTCCCTCTCTTCTCCTTTCATATCTCAGGCTTCATCTTGGCTCCCGGCTAAAGAGGCAGGAAGAAGATATCATTGAGCAAAATCATTGATGCTATTGCCCAGGCTTCTATGGCTGACAGAATTCCATTAGTGTAGTGTTTTATGTAATTGAATATGCTATAGATGATAAAACATACATTAGTGTTATCCACTTTATTTTTACCAGAAGATTTTTATTAATAACATTAATTCTGTTAAATGCTATGCCATGCTAAATAGGTAAGAATATTCTCAGAGACTTTTTAAAAAAAATAAATAGCTTAACCTGAAGTACATTTTTAAATATAAAATTAGAGATGAATTTTATTTTGTCTTATTTTAAAAAAAATTAATGCTTATTGTTGAGAGAGAGACAGAACATGAGCAGAGGAGGGACAGAGAGAAGGAGACACAGAATCTGAAGCAGGCTCCAGGCTCTGAGCTGTCAGCACAGAGCCCAACGCAGGGATCGAACTCATAAGCTGTGAGATCATGACCTGAACCGAAGTCAGATGATTAACTGACTAAGCCACCCAAACGCCCCAGTGATGAATTTTAAATAACATAATTTATTGATACTTTAGGATTTAATTGATAAAATGTAAATCATACAGAATATCAAAAAACAGTTAAATGTTCCAAGTTTTTATTAAATATACCAATTCAAATGCACTAGCTTCAGTATGTGATTGCCACATATACATCAATCTATTACATTTCTGGCATTAGCATGTACTAGCTGCCAGAATTCACCCACCATATCCCAAAATAATAAGAAGGCACACTTAAACAAATATATGTATATGCTGGTTAGGCTGGTGTGTTCAGGCTTGGAAGTCATCCCTCTCTCTCCCCTGAATTCCCTCCTTCCTCAGCTCACTCCAGCCTTTGAATCCTAATGGATGGTTTTCATTTAGGCATTGTTATACCTTCTACCATGGACAATAATGAAGCTAGTGCAGAGGAGCAGAGAACTGCCTTCCAAGTGTCCAATTCAAGAAAGCAGTTGAGTGGTTCCCGAAGGCAGGCAGGAGTCAGAACAGAACTGGAACCAGCACCCAATAGAAAGGCAGAGCATGTAGAGGAGAGCAGAGGGCCAGGCAAGGCCTTATGAACAAGTTAGCATGTGGAATCCAACTGGTATCTTAGTAACAGAGAGAAGCTTCCCGAGAGGAAGTAAGGACAGAGATGCTGTTAGAACCTTTGCCTTCTGAAGTGGGAGCTCCCAGGCCTAGAACCACATGTGGGCATAGACCACCTCAGTGCCTGGAGGAAGGAGTGATGGTAGGGTCAATGCTACTCCTGGTGGCCACTTGTGTGCCAGCTCCACTGTTTCATTTCCTCTTATTTTACTGCTGTTTTCATTTTTCACATGAAGAAGCTATACAATGAGCCTGCCACTTTAACTAATAATTCTCTTCTTCCTTTACTATTTTATCCTTCAGCTTTATCACCTTGAGAAGACCTTTTCTGAACTATTGAAGAATTATTGTCTCCTGGATAAAGGAAAAATTTATAGAGGTTTTCCTCTTGCTGTGGTTTTTGGGGCCTGATGTGGGGAATATTCTTTCCAACAGAGAGGGGTGCTGGTGGTTTCATTTTCCTCTGGCCGCAGCACCTTGCCAGAAGTAGGCGTTTACCATCATTATGTTCAACTTGAGAAGCCTCTTCTCTTCTGTAGTGACTAACATCCTCCGGTGTGTGTCTGGGACAAACCTCTGCAGGGATTTATGTGCTCAGTTCCTGAGGCATAGCTCCTTGGTAAAGATAATTCTGCAAGAGGAACCATTTGACATTTCTTGGGTACATTTAAATCACATGTTGGGAAAACTACAGATAGTTTAATTGAGCCATTTGGTGTGCCCTGATGCCAAGCATATGTGCCAGGTGATAGCCTTTGGATAGTTTCCTCAAAATGAAGTATTTTTGGATGCCTTCAAGGCAGGAAAGTTTTGTCATTGTTAAAAAATAGCAGAAATAGAGAAAAGGACATTTAAAAAGTCAAAACAACCAAATGATTAAAAAATCTTCTGTCTCTAAGGCATAGATATAAAAAAAAGCAATTGAGATATCTGTATGTAGATGGATTTTAAGTGCCTATATATTAAAATGTATCAAATAGATTTCTTTTTAAATGTAGTCTTAAAAATACGTTTTCATAAAGAAGATGGTGATTTTAAAGATTTTAGTGCACTGATTTGCTTCTTTCCCTAGTGACTCATTTTTCCTTTTCCTTTTATTGCAAATTACCACTTCACTGATTCTTCTCTTACTAATGATTCATATAAATCTAATTTCTTTTTGAAAACGATTTGTTTTTTTCCTGGATTACCTTACCTTACTACTATAAAGACCTTGATTAATTTGAATGAAAATACCAAATACAACATGATTAATTTGTTTAACAATTAAGGGTTTTAATATTCTATAAACTGATACAGTTCCCTCCTGCTAAGTCTTGTAGAATTGATTCAACAGAGATACACTTATTTATTAGATCATTTGCTATATTTTACACTGAGTAGAGTCTCCTATCCAGATGTATTTCTTAACATTCTTTTTTGACTACATATTATTGTCTGCTTCCTGCTACAGAATTCAGCCTATGTGGTGCTGAATTGTGATATGGAAAGAAAAAAAAAAAAAAACATTAACAGGAGAGGGAAAGAACAGGGTGATGACCAAACCCAAACTGAAACTGGTTGTCAAACACCTGTTCAGAAGGAGGAAAGAGACTATAAAATCTCTCCTTTCTTTGCAGGCTAGTGATACCAATATTCTTTATTACCTATTCTAAAAAAGCTGCCACTTATAATTAATCATAATTCTTCTTAAAATGGTACAATCTAAGGTTTCAAGATAAAGGCATTTCAAGATATAACTACTTTGAAGATTTTTTGTTTACAATGTCTTCTATGATTAGTCACAAAGTGACTATAACTTTTCAAGTTATAGCCAATAGTCTCAAAAGGTAGATACTTCTCAAAATGTTTTCCCCCAGGAGATTTTTAAATATGGAAGTGTGAGCTTTAGTAAATCTCTGAGAATTTTTATACAGACATAAGCAGCCTTATATTTATAGAATTATTTTTTAATTTAAGGGTTTCAAAACACTTTAGAAATGTTTCCTGATGATAATAAGAATAGATATGACTCTTCAGAATACACAGAACCAAGACTGATCCCGGTTTCCCTGTCCTGTGTTCTATTCACTAGATGCATTTACTCAGGAAACTTCCCTGGAGCCTTTCTTAGGCTCCCCAGGGGAAATATACTGTGGTCTCAGAAACAAAATAACTTAGTAACATAAGAGAAAAACAAAGCATGATTTTAGTAAAAATGCTGACAAAATGGAAATGAACAGTCATGTGCTAGCCTCTCTTTGGCTTTGTTTTTCAAGTGGAAGAGTTGTATAAAAATACTTAGATCATTAAAAAAAAAACAAAAAACTATCCCACACTCTCCCTTTGTAGGATGCTGAATATGTTTCTTTCATCCATTGTTTCCAATAACTTTTAAGTCAGCTTTCTCATTTGTTCATTTCTTTTCTTGTAATAAACTCATTCGCTTTCACTGAGGTTTGCCAGACAAGAGGCCTGATCACTAAAACAACTTGAATGTATCCGGTGTGTTTCAATTAACCCAGTTTTGATGTACTTTAATCTTTTCTTTAAAGTTTGTTTTTAAGAGAGAGACAGAGCGTGAGCAGGGAAGAAGCAGAGGAAAATGGAGACACAAAATCTAAAGCAGACTCCAGGCTCTGATTTGACAGCACAAAGCCCGAATTAGGGCTCAAACTCTCGAGCTATGAGATCATGACCTGAGCTGAAGTCAGAAGCTTAACCTACTGAGCCACCTAGTTGACCCAGATGTCCTTTGAGCTATCCCTTGGATACCACAAGACATGTTTTGGGGGATAAAAAAATAGTTTTGAAAGGATATGGTACACATTAAGCACAAATGTGGTTGAACCCAGAAGGATGTATTTTTTAGGCTTGCATCCATAGTTAGGCAGTAATTAGGCCCAACATTGAGTCATCTATAAAACTGAGACCTAAACTACTCAAATCCACACATAGTAGATAATTCACGAATCTGGCAACATTGCTTTAAGGAGGCTGGCAATCTGCCAGACAAAAAGCAGAAAGAGGTTTACACTTTAAACCAGACTGTAGAACATTAACATACCTAAAGAAAGACTATATCAATAGGAAGGAAGGGACAGAAGATGGGCTAAAATTTTCGGTACCTTTTACTATTTTGCTATTATGCAGACATTTATATTGTGGGTTTTTTGTTTTGTTTTTTTTTGATTTTGTTTTGTTTCTGGGTTTGTTTGTTTGTTTGTTTTAAAAGAGAGAGAGAGGCAGATGTGAGTGAGGGAGGGACAGAGGGAAAGAGAGAATATTAAGCATGCCCCATGCCCAGCCCAGAGTCCCAACATGGGGCTTGATCTTATGACTGTGAGATCGTGACCTGATCCCAAATCAAGAGTCAGATGCTTAATTGCCTGAGCCACTCAGGCAACCCTGTTTTTATTATTATTAGTATTTACAACAACCCTTTAATTAGGTCTTATCATCCCTACTTTATAGATGGGAGAGCTGAGCTCATAGAGGTTAATTGCATTTATACCAAAGTTTTAGAAAGCAGAAATGACAGAGCAACAATTTGAAATATGGTGAATTCAGCTTCAAACTATGTCTGGTTATTTGCTCTATCTGCCCCCAGCAACATCAAATTTTGTACAGTGAAAGCTTTGGGGTAAATTAGAGACAGGTTTTATGAATGGATCCAGGATTATCTAAGTACTTATTGAATGCTTATTACATACTTCATTCCTAAAAATGAAACTGTTTTGGAGAAAAATCATTTACCTTAATGCCATAATTAGAATGAAATAAGTCTCAAATTTGAGAATGCACCCTACACCTTCTTATCCGTCTTCCTCACACCTGGTCCAGGGGGAACTCAATACTCAAACCTTTGACTAGGAGGAAATGTGTTATATTCCTTAGACCCAGGCCACTGGGTCCACTGTGCTCCCAAATGGCATGTTCCAATGGCTGCTTTGATTCCCAGACCTTTAATAAACTTCCCCCGAGGATCTAGTCTTTCCAAAGAGATGAAACCTTCACATCCTTGAGGTGGATGCTAAACTAGAGAACTTTTTTTTTTAACCTAGAAAACTAGGTAAAAAACTTTATTACTAGAAAACTTTTTTTTTTTTTTTTTTTTGCAAGTCCTGTT